>NW_026341113.1:0-217 GCF_001194135.2 Octopus bimaculoides | reverse complement strand
CTGGAAATCCCATGCAAGATTGATGTCTTGCAAAAAACAGCCTTATTGGGTACAACGTACATCTTAAAGAAAGTATTGTCTGTCTGAGATCCTTGTTGTGACTTGACAGATGACAAAAGGCTTCGGTGCATTTTTACCTACACTGTGTTACGAAGGAATAATAATAACAGGGATATGCCAATACACACAGATAGAGAAATTAAGGCAAATAGACCAG
>NW_026341112.1:0-613 GCF_001194135.2 Octopus bimaculoides | reverse complement strand
GTGTGTGTGTGTGTGTGTGTGTGTGTGTATGTATGTATACATGTATGTATGTATACACATACGCACACATATATAAAAGTTCCTGTCACACCAGTTGAATGAATGAATAACAGTTATGCCCCATCTCAGCTTTAAATTCCTGGCGTCTCTTCATCCCTTCTAAACCAACATAAATCATCAGCCATCCGCATCTGCCTCCCACTCTTGGCCATAGACCTTTAATAATGACTTCAGCTACCACCCAATTCATATAGGGTACCACGTCCCCATAACCCCTTGTTCTGCTTACCAAAAGTAGCCCACTCGGCAGCCGTGCATTCGTTGCTCACATCGGTGGTGCTCAACCATATTCCGCAGTGGTGGATCACCCATGTAACCTCTTTTGTTCCTATTCAACATTACTGAACCACCCGACAGACGTTTTTGAAAATAGCCTACTGTATTATTAGGAATTGTACAAGATGTTGAACTCTTCTGTGTACCGTAAAAGAATAACCATGTTATTGCACGTTAGTTTTAACCGCAGGAGTGGCTGTTGGTAAGTAGCTTGCTTACCAACCACTTGGTTCCGGTTTCAGTCCCACTGCGTGGCACCTTGGGCAAGTGTCTTCTA
>NW_026341111.1:5062-5267 GCF_001194135.2 Octopus bimaculoides | reverse complement strand
AACATAGTCATCATCATCATCATCATCATCATCATCATCATCATCATCATTCCTGCCATTATCATCATCATCACCATCAACATCATCATCATCATCATCATCGTCATCTTTAATATTAGTAGCAACAGAAGCATAATAATCGTCGTCGTCGTTACGCTCGTTGTCAACATCATCATCATCATCATCATCATCATCATCATCATCA
>NW_026341111.1:4761-5052 GCF_001194135.2 Octopus bimaculoides | reverse complement strand
ATCATCATCATCGTCATCATCATTATCATTGTTACTATTAGCAGCATAATCATCATCATCATTTTCGGCATCATCATCATCATCATCATCGTCCTCATCATCATCATCAGCATCATCATCATCATCATCATCATCATCATCATCATCATCATCATCATCATCATCACTACCACCATCATCATTATCATTGTTGCTATTAACATCATAGTTATTATCATCAACATAGTCATCATCATCATCATCATCATCATCATCATCATCATCATCATTCCTGCCATTATCATCATCATC
>NW_026341111.1:2745-4751 GCF_001194135.2 Octopus bimaculoides | reverse complement strand
CATCGTCATCTTTAATATTAGTAGCAACAGAAGCATAATAATCGTCGTCGTCGTTACGCTCGTTGTCAACATCATCATCATCATCATCATCATCATCATCATCATCATAATCATCATCCGCCATTATCGTCATCATCGTCATCATCATCGTCATCATCATCGTCATCATCATCGTCATCATCCTCCGCCATTATCGTCATTTCCATTGTTGTCCTCATCGTCGCCTCCGTCGTCATCCACGTGACCAACAATATTTTCTCTTTCCCCACCACCACAACTACCACCACCATCACCAAGAAAATCATTATGAACGCGCCGATGGAGAAGTCGGTCGACCTGCTAAAAAGAACAGTCGATTTGCCCTTAAACTATACCATATCACGTTAAAAAGCAGCATACGTTGTGTAACGTAATCCAAAGTGGGTGATAAGTGAAGAAATTGGAGGTGATGGCCACATTGTGAATGACTTGTATCAGATATATTTGAATTTGGTTGGCCTGAGGCTTAATAGAGATAACAAGATGACGTGTTCGCCATTATCATTCGCCACACCATATGTTATGTATATATTATGAAATAAATATTATATAATATTGGCACAGGAGTGGCTGTGTGGTAAGAAGCTTGCTTCCCAACCACATGGTTCCGAGTTCAGTTCCACTGCTTGGCACCTTGGGCAAGTGTCTTCTACTATAGCCTCGGGCCGACCAAGACCTTGTGAGTGGATTTGGTAGGCGGAAAGTGAAAGAAGCCCGTCGTATATATGTATATATATATATATGTATGTATGTATGTATGTGTGTGTTTGTGTTTGTCCCCCCAACATCGCTAGTAGAAGAAACTTGCCCAAGGTGCCACGCAGTGGGAATGAACGCGCAACCATGTGGTTGGTAAGCAAGCTACTTACCACACAGCCACTCCTGCGCCTATTTTCTTTTTCACACATTAACTTGCATCGGTTGAATTCGGTAAAGCATCAGAGAAAGAAACCGTGATGTTTCTTGCAATACATAACAATATATACATCTAAAGCAATATTTTTTTCAAGGCATCTTAAAACACAATTGTGGATCCCCGATAGAGTATTTTGTTGCGTGGCCACCCAAAATTCTTATATGGACCCACAGGGGCCTTATGGTCCTCGGTTCAAAACCACTGTTGTAAATACTTCGGAGCGTCGACAAAGAACTTAGATATTCATGTGTAAAACACTCTTCTCGACTTCATTTGGAAGTTGTGTACGAATCGAAAGGATAGACTTACAAATTCCGTTTCATGACACCAGATTACATTACGAAAATTTCAAACTCACATGTGATCGGTTGAGACAATTTTTGATAGCAACAGCACGTAGAATATTTGCCTTGATTTATGCATGTAGGATTGTGCGTGGCTATATATACATATATATATACAAATATATATATATATGTGTGTGTGTGTCTATTTGTGTGTGTATAATACACACGTACACACGTGTATATATATATATATATATATATATTCTTTTCGTGTTTTATAAACATGCATTATAATACGTGCGCGTATGTGTATCTGAATATATATATACATATATATATGAGTGTATGTACACACATACACGCACATACACATACATAGATCTATGTACATGCAAACTTACACATTTCGAGGGCGTGTGAGAGTTGATCAACGCTACATAGTTCTGGCTAAAGATGAGACCGAATGGCAAGACAGAGAGAGTAAGAGAGAGAAAGAGATAGAGAGAGACAGACAGACTGACAGATGAAGATGCTTATATAAATGCATGTGAAACGAGAGTAATGAGAATAAGTATGATGCCATGGAATGCTGCGGGGTTCAATAGTTTGGGATGAACATGAGGTGGTTAAGGAGATACGATGCACGGATTCATGTATGTGTGTGTGTGTGTGTAGGTGCGTGTGTAGGTGTGTGCGTGTGTGCGTGCGTGTGTGTGTGTATGTGTGTGTGTGTGTGTGTGTGTGCGTGTTTAATATGTGTATAT
>NW_026341111.1:0-587 GCF_001194135.2 Octopus bimaculoides | reverse complement strand
CGCATTTTATGTAACCCCGAAAACTGTATTGTCCCCTACCATTTTCAATGTCTTTTTTTGTGAACCCTTAGAAAACATTATTATGAAGCTTGATGCTTTTGCTCTAATTGTAATGGTAGTAGTAGTAGTAGTAGTAGTAGTAGTAGTAGTAGTAGTAGTAGTAGTAGTAGTCGCTGCTGCTGTAGTTGATCATCTCATTGTGGAGCTTGTTGATTCCTTTTCTAGTAGTAGTAGTAGTAGTAGTAGTAGTAGTAGTAGTAGTAGTAGTAGTAGTAGTAGTAGTAGTAGTAGTAGTAGTAGCAGGAGCTGTGGTAGATGCTGTTGGTCTTATTTGTTGTTGTTATCAACATCGTGGTTGTTGTTGTTGTTGTTGCTGTCATTGTTATTATTATCGCTCCTCCACGAGATTTTCTTTTCATTTTTTTTTTATTATTATTTTTATCTATTTCCGTTTGCTATTTAAGTTTTTTCTCCGTTTTCTTCTTGTTGCTCTAAAGTTCTGTGCATATATTTCTTGAGTATTGCTTTCTTTTATTTTTTTAACCACCATACCTTGAGTGTTGTTTCCCTCTATTGATGGTTGTGGT
>NW_026341110.1:0-441 GCF_001194135.2 Octopus bimaculoides | reverse complement strand
ATATATATATATATATATATATATATATAATTTCTTGTAAAACCCTCTAAAATATGAAGAAGCATGCCTAGCTTTTGCAGTCGATGTCGAAACATAATAAATCAAATGGGTGGATGAGAGGAAATCTTAGAGTATCGGACGTGTGGCTTTTCAGTATATGTTCCGACTCTCTGCACACAGAAGTCAATACCTCCAGCGACACTAACGCCTCCACTTATTGACGAGGCTTTTCCTCTGGGATGCATCAACGGTGTTCAGACGGCAGTCTTGCATTCAAGGATTGTGGGCGGTTTTTCACAAAGCCTTTAGTAAGTATACATGATCCGATCCCACCGCTGCAAGTCTTTATTCATGCAGGCATGCAGACACACATAAATATATATTTTATCATTCATTTTCGTTCTCTGTGTGTGTATATATATATATATATATATATATATA
>NW_026341109.1:0-229 GCF_001194135.2 Octopus bimaculoides | reverse complement strand
AGAAATTTGGACAACAACGCAATGGAGAAATATGAAGATGGCGCTTTCTTGTTCCTCCCTAACATAGTTAAAATGTAAGCAAACAAGTTCCTTTGATTATAGGAAAATGAAAATAATAAAATGAAGTCATCAAATTCTCAGTTCCTCGTTAAATGTTGGTGGTAGTAAATAGCAATGATTTGATTGAAATTTCAGTGGATCAACATGATTTCCGAGCATTGTGTTTTAT
>NW_026341108.1:0-629 GCF_001194135.2 Octopus bimaculoides | reverse complement strand
ACACACACACACACACACACACACACACACACACACACAAAGTGCGCTTACACACACCTAATAATTAGCTTTCTGCTTTATTTGTCAGCTAATGCGAACCAATATCGTTTCCATTTCGCAGGTACACTCTGACATTCCAGCGAAGGCTGACAGCTCCGTTGGAACCGCGACCGCTCGTTTACAATCTTCGTCAGCAGAACAGTTCTACCGCCGCCGACCACTAAATAGTGGTACCTAGTGGGGGTTGTAGTTTTCCTTTATTTGGTTAACGGATTTATATTCTTTGGAAATGAATCGTTCTGCATACGAAAGTATCTGTCTGTCTGTCTGTCTTATCTACCTACCTTTCTCCCCCTTCTATCTATCTATCTATCTATCTATCTATCTATCTATCTATCTTTATTGAATATATATATATGTGTGTGTGTGTGTGTCTGTGTGAATCTGTATGTGTGTGTGTGTGCTAAACAGTGTTATATCAGTATACTTTGATACTTTGTTTATACGTCTGTCTATGTGTTTGTTTTTCTCTATAATTATATTCATATATAAACAACACGCAAACACACACACACACACACATATATATATATTTCGCCTTCATATTTGGTTTGCCAGAAACAAATATA
>NW_026341107.1:0-362 GCF_001194135.2 Octopus bimaculoides | reverse complement strand
GTTTACGTCCCCGTAACTTAGCAGTTCGGCAAAATAGACCAATAGAATAATTACTAGGCTTACAAAGAATGTCTTGGGGTCGATTTGCTCGACCAAAAGTGGTGCTCCAGCATGGCCGCAGTCAAATTACTGCAGTAAAAGAAAAAAAGAATATATACATATATACATATCTGTGCGGGGGGACAAACACATACACACATACATATATACATACATACATATATATATAATATAATATAAGGATAAAATCTTTATAAGAATTTATCAAGTAGTCAGCGTGAAAAAACCTCATAAGGAAAAAAAACCATTATTTTTTTTTTTCCATAAATATATATAATATAATTTATATAAGGGCATTACTA
>NW_026341106.1:0-231 GCF_001194135.2 Octopus bimaculoides | reverse complement strand
ATACATGAAAATCATTTATCTACATTTTGTTTGCTGTTAGTACAATAAGCTCAATGAATACTAAGTACACAGACATATGTGTATAGTAACATATATTTATACATATACATACATATATACGTACGCATATACATACTTACACGCACATATATATATATACAAATGTAGATATGTACATATCTATATATCTATATATCTATCTCTCTATCTATCTATCTATCTATCTATCTA
>NW_026341105.1:0-595 GCF_001194135.2 Octopus bimaculoides | reverse complement strand
ACGTTCTGAGTTCAAATGCCTCCTAGGTCGACCTTGCCTTTTATCCCTTTCGTGAGTCAGTGAAATAAGGAACAATTGAAGCACTGCAGTCGAAGTGTACCTATAATAGAAAAAAATACCGGTTTCAAATTTTGTCTCAGCGGCTCGTCAAAAAAACGGGCCTCACGAGGGTGTGTTGCTGCTACAGCGTGCATCACTGACCCTTGTCCGCAGCAATGCGCGATGGGTCAAACACCCTGTATTTAAATGTTATAATTCATTATTCGATCTGTCGTATATTTTGCTTTCATTCATTTCCATTCCTCTATTTTTGTTGTGAATTTATTTACATATGTATTTTTATTACTGTTGATATTAATAGTTAAATGGCATTTTTCTCACAGGTCAAGGGTAGATTAACCAGTTGCCGACATCTCAGAGAACAATATCTGACCTATTTTGCTGTTACCAGCTACTGGTGGCACTCTCGGAATTCGTATTCTCACACTTATTCTTCCTCTATAATTTGTAACATTATAATTTGTAACATTAACAACAATAATAATAAATCATCGTCATCATCATCATCATCATCATCATCATCATCATCATCATC
>NW_026341104.1:0-238 GCF_001194135.2 Octopus bimaculoides | reverse complement strand
ATGTATGTATGTATGTATGTATGTATGCATGTATGTATGCATGTGCATATTTTTATGTACGTATTCTCATGCATATAGTTGATTATTTAGACACGCTCATATATATGTATGTATGTATGTATGTATGTATGTATGTCTCTTTTATTTTTTTTTAGTTATTATAAATCTTCCACGGAGGTGAGAGCCGGATTTCCAACAAAGATACAAGGCTCCATCTCTGGGATGTAGTTCACACAGA
>NW_026341103.1:0-287 GCF_001194135.2 Octopus bimaculoides | reverse complement strand
CTTAAAGTTTGTTGTCACTGTCCTGTCTTGTTTTTACTGTCTTGTTCTCATTTCTCTGTTTGTTTTTTCGTTGTTCAAAAAAAGTTCGTTTTCTGTCTTCATCTTTGTTTTCGTTTCTCATTGTGTTTAACGTTTTTTGTGATGTCCTGTACCCATATATGCTTGTATGTATATATATAGATGTCGGTATGTACATATATGTATGGATATATGCATAAGATTATATATTATTTATGTTAGGCACAGGAGTGGCTGTGTGGTAAGTAGCTTGCTTGCCAACCACATGA
>NW_026341102.1:0-261 GCF_001194135.2 Octopus bimaculoides | reverse complement strand
AAAATAAACAAGAATATTTCATTTATCTTTTTAATGTTCCCTTGTGTGTCATTTATAATAATTTTCAAACGGGTTCCTCAATAAATATGTCAAAGAAACATTCTGCCATTGTGAAATTAAAAGAATCGAGAATCTTTTTCTTCCTTGTTGTTTCCATATTCTATATCTAAGACTATATACTGTGTTTGACTTATAAGTACTTTCAGGCCATAAGTTCAATGATTTATATAGTAATTCATAGTAATGCAATTGTGAATACAT
>NW_026341101.1:0-329 GCF_001194135.2 Octopus bimaculoides | reverse complement strand
ATTATTATTATTATCATTATTATCATTATTATTATTATTATTATTATCATAATCATCATCATCATTAAAGTAGTGAACTAGCAGAATCGCTATCACGCCGGAAAAAATGCTTTAGCAGCATTTCGTTGGTTTTTACGTTCTGAGTTCAAATTCTGCTTAGGTCGACTTTGCTTTTCATCTTTCAGGATCGATAAAATAGGTACTAGGTCGATGTAATTGACTAGTCTCCTCCCCACCAAATATCAGGCCTTGTGCCCATTGTAGAATGGATTATTATTATATTTATCATCATCATCATCATCATCATCATTATTATTATTATTATTATT
>NW_026341100.1:0-257 GCF_001194135.2 Octopus bimaculoides | reverse complement strand
ATTATTATTATTATTATTATTATCATTATTATTATTATTATCAATGTTAATAAAGAAATCAATATTATTGTTATTATCAATGTTATTACAGTTGCAATCCTCATTATCATCCTCATCATTATTTGAATTTGCTGTCCATAACATACACATTTCTATGGATACATACACATACAAATATACATAAACGTGCACACACACACACCGTTTGATACATGCATACATACATACGTACATACATACATACATACATACATACA
>NW_026341099.1:879-1739 GCF_001194135.2 Octopus bimaculoides | reverse complement strand
GGAATAGGGGATGGAAAGCTTGGTGTGTTTAGGGTGGGAGGAGGAGAAGTAGATGTGTGAGTCTGTGTGTTTGTAGTGGATGGAGGTGGTAAAAGTGGAGTGATGAATGCTGACCAAAATGTCAAGAAAGGAGACAGAAGTGTCAAAGATAGTGCAGAAGTGGAGGGCAGGATGGAAAGATTTGACAAAAGAGAGGAAGGAGTCTAGATGTTCGTGGGAGAGTGAGGTTGCACTGACACAGTCATCAATCTAATGGCCATATAGTTCGGGAGTGGGACCAGTGAAACTTGAGAATATTTGGGCCTCAACGTAGTCAACAAACAGGTTCGCATAGTTGGGGCCCATTCTCGCTCCCATGGCCACTCCCGAGTAATGGTGGTAGAAATCACCCGCGAATGAGAAGCAGTTGAGTGACAGGACAAGTTCAGCCAGACAAACGAGTGTGGAGGTGTCGGGTTGGAGATCAAGGAAATGTTTGAGTGCATACAGCCCCTCGTGGTGAGGGATCACCGTGTAAAGACTCTGGATGTCAAGAGTGAAGAGAAGTTTAGAGGAGCCAGGAGGGAAGGAGAAAGAGTTGAACAAACGAAGCACGTGGTTGGTGTCATGGATGTGAGAAGGGAGAGAAGCCACTAGGGGGGCAAGGACACGGTCAAGATATTTGGAGATAAGCTCAGTGGGGCAATTACAGGCAGAGATGATGGGCAGCCAGGATTGTTAGGTTTGTGGATTTTGGGGAGGAAAGCTGACGTACCTGGTAATTCCCAGTAAAGCGGGGCTTATCCCTTGGTTCTGTTTTCATAAGTGTTTCGCTAATCCAATAACAACAATAGAAATTATGTAGCCCTTAAAACGGTTTT
>NW_026341099.1:0-770 GCF_001194135.2 Octopus bimaculoides | reverse complement strand
GTGAAGTCAGTTATGTAATAACATGAAATTAGTTACCTGATAGTAAGAATTCAAATAAAGTAGCCCTGAAAAGGGCTTTAATGTGTTCCCAGAGTATATAGAACTTAGGAGGAAATACTAATAAGGTATGTATACTAAAATCATGAAGCATGTTACATAATAACAAGCTAATCAGATATGAGATAATAACAATTCAAAGTAAATAACTCTGAAAAGGGCTTTTGTGCATTCCCATAGAATATTACCCTCAGGGGTGCTAGTGTTGGTATATTCGTGAATAAGTCACTAACTGAAATAAGATGATCTATTGTTTAGGAAAATACTATTTACTTGTTTAAGGGTTGTACTGGATAAATTGCGAAAATAACTCTAACAGTTCATAAGCATACTCCATTTCATTTTTACCGAATAATTTAGGAAAATGAATGGGTTATTTCCCTTGGCTATATATAAGGATCCTTTCCAGGGGCAAATGGGTTATTTCTCTTGGTTCTTAAAATAAAATATATTAGATATATAAGGATCCCTTCTAGGGGCCCTATTATCGATTTTTTCAACAATCTGAGTATGCCATGAGGCTTCCAGACATGAGTTCTACTCATGTGTCAGGTTTCATCAAAATCGATAAAATGATGTAGGAGGAGTTACCTAACAACTCCACAAGCACACCCACAGACAGAATTTCCCACATATGTAGTAGGTATAATATATATATGTTAAGGACGACCGTGCGAACTCATAAAAGGAGCAATGGCGACGAATGGAAAAAC
>NW_026341098.1:0-362 GCF_001194135.2 Octopus bimaculoides | reverse complement strand
AAAGAATATCGATGAAATTGCTTAGACGGTGAGTAGGGCATACTGGGCCATCTATAATTGGTCTAAGTTTTAAATCTTTTGGATATAACACTTTTATGTATTCACTTCCTTGTTCTTTTACTGCCTGTTGAATATCTTCTGACTTATGTATTTTGGGTAAGCCGTAAAAATTACTGGGTTTTGGTTCGAAGTTGGTGATGTAGTCTCTTTTGTTGTCAGTGAGTGAGTTGTAATGTTTAGAAACCAGGTGGTTGATCTTCTTCATGATGTGGTGGTCTATGTTTGAGGGTATTTCACAATAGAAGGTTGTATCGAAGGCCTTGATGAATACCACTAGGTATGAAAATACGTATTAGCCTTTA
>NW_026341097.1:0-505 GCF_001194135.2 Octopus bimaculoides | reverse complement strand
GCGAAACCATTCCCATTTTGTTTAGAAATAAGAACGGTTACTGTTCTCGTTGTTTGTGCTGATGGCGGCGGTGATAGTGCTGGTGATGATCGTGATGGTGGTGTTAGGGGCGGTAGTGGAAGTCGAGCTTCTACCATTTTAAATTTTATCCTGCAATGTTCTGCTGCTGTTGTTGTTGCTGCCAGTGATTTGCCTCTCGACTATAACAGTTAGTGGTGGGAAAATAATGTAATAATGGCTGTTCCAACTGCCATCACTTCACTCGACTTGAGAATCCATATTGTTCTTTTTTTATTTGAAATATTAAATGTTAATTTTTAAATCTCAAAATTCATCCTTAGAAACCGAAATTTCGCCGAACCAGCTCGCTGTAAGCAAAGCGAGCTAGCTTATTTAGAAAACAGTTCAACAAAAATTCAAATATCAACTAATAAAACAACGGATTTCAAAGAAAACTTACGAGCTACGAACAAGAGTCCTCTCTTTCCCATCACAAATAACAACA
>NW_026341096.1:0-486 GCF_001194135.2 Octopus bimaculoides | reverse complement strand
GGAAGCAGTAGTGGTGGCGGCTGAGGTACTCTTGTCGGGGATATTCTTAAGGTCGTTTCTTTATTATTTTTACTAGTCTTTATAGGCTTTTCTGTTGGATTGTTGTTGTTGTTGTCGTTGCTGCTGCTCCTGTTGTTGTTGTTGCTGCTGCCGTTACTGTTGTTGTAGCTGGTGGAGGTGGTGGTGATGGTGGCGATGATGCTGACGGTGGTGTTGCTACTGTTGCTACTGCTGCAGGTACTTTTTGTACTCTTTTCACTCTTGTGGTACTTTGTATTGTTACCATTATTGCTGTTGCCGTACTTTGTTATTACTCTTGTTCTCCTGGCATCTTGTATCACTACTAATTTTCATGTATTTGTTGTAATTGTTTATCCTTTGATCAACTACATCGAGTAGATCGTCTTACTTTATTAGGACCACTCTATTTAGGACCACTTGATAATGTGGTCCTAATTAGAGTATTTAGGACCACATTACCTTTAT
>NW_026341095.1:0-385 GCF_001194135.2 Octopus bimaculoides | reverse complement strand
TATACTAACAGATCTCGACTTCCTCGTCAATGGTTCAGTGTGACTATTATAAAGATTTTAGTGAGCCATCATTATTTTTAATTTTCGGAAATTTTTCTGTTTCTTTTTTTACTGCAGTTTATTATCAATTTGCTTGCATCACTTCAAACAAAAATATTACATTTTAAATGTGATTGCACAAGCGTGATACACAGGGTTATTAATGCGTTTACAGAAAAAACATTTTTTGCAATCATTTTAAAACCGGCATAGCTGTGTTGCTAAGCAGCTCGTTTCGCAACTAAATAGCATCATGGTTCGATCTCACTGCGAAAAAACTTCGTTTTTATTTATTTATTTATTTATTGATCTATTGTTGTTGTTGTTAAGGCGGCGAGCTGGCAGA
>NW_026341094.1:0-392 GCF_001194135.2 Octopus bimaculoides | reverse complement strand
GCGCGTAACAGCAGCCGCCACGCTATATACACACCCAGGTCCCTAACCCTACCTTGTGGTAATTAATCCTTCAATTTCAGAATAATTCAATTAAAATTTCCCAAACTGACGTCGAAATATTCCTCCATAACATCTTTTTGTAGGTTTTCTGTTTTTTCGCCTCTTAATTTCCCTAATTTTCACATTTATATTCCCAATATTAAAGCATTATTAACATCGTTGTTGTTGTTGTTGTTGTTGTTCTGATTATGTTTATTGCTGTTGTTAATAATAATAATAATAATCGTCGTTCATGTGACTGTTATTTGTATTGTTTTCACTGTAATTGTTTTCACCATCAACTTGAACATCATCATCATCATCATTATTATTATTATTATTATTATTATTAT
>NW_026341093.1:0-310 GCF_001194135.2 Octopus bimaculoides | reverse complement strand
ATATATATATATATATATATATGCATATGTGTGTGTGTGCATATTTATATATATATAAATATATATATATATATATATAAACATGCATATTTCTATGTGTGAATATTGTTTTGGCATGTGTGTATGTATTTTAAAATGTAGAAGTATATAAGAATATGTATGTATATTTTGTTGATATATATCTATATATATGTGTGTAAATACGTGTACATAAATATACATATACAAATACATATACATATATATGCATATATATATTAATATATATACATATATATATAAATACATATATATATACATATATATATAA
>NW_026341092.1:0-435 GCF_001194135.2 Octopus bimaculoides | reverse complement strand
TATGCATATATACACATACACACACACGTATATATAAAATGCGTGAATGCGAATACGGGTGTATGGCTTGCAATTCACTCAATAAAATACAAAATCTTTTGTAAAACAATAAGATTATTAATGCAGAGTTCACTTATTAGAATTGATTATCGGCAGAACGTAGCTTAATCTACATCTTTATTGGTAGATTATCACATTATTTAATTGTTCCAAAAATGACTCAGCACTTAATGAATCAATCTAGTTACCAAGGAAACTGAATAAAATAAAAGAGTGCCAAATAAAGATTAATAGAAAAAGAAAAGAAAAAAACAACAATCCGCTTTTCACCCTCCCCTGCCCAAACCAGATGAGGGTGAGGTGGACACAGCCACACATACGCACGCGCATAGCTAGCTAGAGGCGATGGCTTCTTGGAGCTAATTCACGGCAGCT
>NW_026341091.1:0-767 GCF_001194135.2 Octopus bimaculoides | reverse complement strand
AAGAATTCATTTAACATATGTGTATTACTCCATTTACTAAATTTATATATTTACACAAGTACCCAAAATATCAAGGAGTTTCAACCTCATAAACAGGAGTTACACCACAGTCATTTTGTGAACTTTGCTACCCTGGTATCTATTAACCAATTTATTTTGTCGGAGTTAATTATTAACTAAGAGAAAATAAATACATGTAATAAAAAAAAAATATATGTACATAGATACTTATATATGCATTAATATATGTATATGTGTTGGCTGCATTTGTTTCGAATTGAATGTATGCATGTTTGTATGTTTTGTGTATATATGTATGTATAGGTTGTTTGGTACGTGTATGTATAACTAAATGTATATGTATTTTTATGATGTTAGTTCTTTGTAATTGTTTTTATTTTAAACGGACATATCCCTTTAATTAATTTAAATTTATTATATCATTAATTAACATACCCTGGGTATACAAGTTTTTTCCTTCTACTAAAGTCAATTATTGATTTAAGATTTTCTTCGATTTTAAATAATATAATTTTTAATTCATATAACTGGTTATCGAAAAGACCGTTAGTAGAAAGGACCAATGAAACAAAGCCAATTTCAAATGTGTATCTATCAACGTAACTGTATATTGATACATATAACTTTATTTCTATTCCTTTCTCAACCAAAACTGTCCGACGCACGTAGTAGTCTTTGTGATGCTTTTTGCAGTTCTTTTAATAAAGCATATTACTCTACCTCCGGTATTCGAGTACTATTTTTTC
>NW_026341090.1:0-251 GCF_001194135.2 Octopus bimaculoides | reverse complement strand
AGTGTGTGTGTTGCCCATATATATATACACTTAAGACTTAGTTGTGGGTTACGAGTTTCATCGGCAGAGGTCATTATTTTTATTTATTTATTTATTTATTATTATTATTAATATTTTAAACTTTTCTCACAACGACGGCTTCGGGCAGGTGGGGAATAGTCGATTATATTGACCCCTGTGTTCAACTGGTACATATTTTTATGACCCCGAAAGGATGAAAGGCAAAGTCAACTTCGGCGGAATTTGATCTC
>NW_026341089.1:0-587 GCF_001194135.2 Octopus bimaculoides | reverse complement strand
TATATATATATATATGTACATATATATATCATATATATATATATGCATATACGTGTATATGTGTGTGTGAACGAAGAGGTATGAATAAGTATATATATGGATGGGTGTGTGCGCGCGCGTGTAATCTTATACATATGAATAGACACCTTGAGATAGAGAAAGAAACACAAACAACCGTCATTTGTAAATAGTGTTAGGTTTTTAACTGGGCACAAAAGCTCTCTTTTTAGGAATGGGCATTTGGGAAGTCTGGAAGTTATCCCCTTCTGAAAAGGTTTAGTGATATAAAGGGAATGGAATGGCGCCAATCGGAAGTTGAAACGACATTGTAGTCTCGATTTGCCGGAAGTAAACTTCTTACACTTTAGAATTTCAATAGCACATCTGGAATTAAATTCTGCTGAAGAAGCTCGAGCCATATACGTTAATTATATTGACAAATACGTTTATTATGTTCTTTTTTTTTTCAAATTCGTATTACAGTTTCCTCAACAGCTTCTCACCTTCATCAGATATAAGCATTCTATCAAGACCATTCTTACATAATACATGAAGTGTATATATATATATATATTCATTTAGAGAAT
>NW_026341088.1:0-379 GCF_001194135.2 Octopus bimaculoides | reverse complement strand
CTTCTTTTCCTTCTTCTTCTTTTCTTCTTTTCCTTCTTCTTCTTCTTTTCGTTCTTCTTCTTTTCCTTCTTTTCCTTCTTCTTTTCCTTCTTCTTTTCCTTCTTCTTCTTTTCCTTCTTCTTTTCCTTCTTCTTCTTCTTCTTCTTCTTCTTTTCCTTCTTCTTCTTCTTCTTCTTCTTCTTCTTTTCCTTCTTCTTCTTCTTCTTCTTCTTCTTCTTCTTCTTCTTCTTTTCCTTCTTCTTCTTCTTTTCCTTCTTCTTCTTCTTTTCTTTCTTCTTCTTTTCCTTCTTATTCTTTTCCTTCTTCTTCTTCTTCTTTTCCTTCTTCACCTTCTTCTTTTCCTTCTTCACCTTCTTCTTCTTTTCATTCTTCTTCTTTT
>NW_026341087.1:0-356 GCF_001194135.2 Octopus bimaculoides | reverse complement strand
GTATAAACAGCTACAACTTTGCTTCGAAACAGGCAGGTGAGAATTAGTTCTAGGAAAGGTATCCAAGTATAGAAAACTGCTCCAACATAGTTTTGTTTGACCAATGCAAGCATGAAAACATAGATGTTAAAATGATGTTGATACATACATACATACATACATGCAGACATAAATATGTACTTACATACATGTATATGCATGTAAGTGTGTATAATGATTATTATTTACATTGGTTTTTATATATTTGTCAGGAGAGTGTAGCAATTGTTCCAAGTAACTAAATTGAAGAACCTTAGATCTTTCTAAACTACTCATTTAATCCGGAAATTCAATCTGAATTAATATAATGCAGGAAC
>NW_026341086.1:1278-2051 GCF_001194135.2 Octopus bimaculoides | reverse complement strand
AAAAAAAAAAAACTGCAATATCAATAACAAAAACGACATTATTTATTTGGTAGTCTGAGGATTACATGAAAACAACTTCCATAGACGGGATGCATATGACAAAGAAGTACACATCTACCCCACCACAGCACTGAGTACACCCATGTGCGTGTACGCGTATGTGTGAACAAAATATAGTTGTTAGGGTAAAAAGAGACAGATATATATATATATTTAACTGTGGACTTTTTGTTTTTGTTTATTAAATTTTCTTAGACAGACACACACATATATATATATATTGTGGGTGTGTGTGAAACGGACATACAGACAGATTTCTTAAGATAAAATAATACAAACGTTTGAAACACGTTTTTCTTGGCTATTTGTTTATTATTGAAATAGGGCATATAGTCGAGTAAGTAGTATATTGAGCTATCAGCTTGGCTTATGAAACATTCACGCACATTGATAGATATTTGCAGAAAATGGAGCTCTGGACGCAGTCATTCTAATAGTCGATATACATATGTATATTCATTCATATATATATATATATATATACACACACACACTCCTTTTACTCTTTTACTTGTTTCAGTCATTTGACTGCGGCCATGCTGGAGCACCACGTTTAGTCGAGCAAATCGACCCCGGGACTTATTCTTTGGAAGCCTAGTACTTATTCTATCGGTCTCTCTTTTGCCGAACCGCTAAGTGACAGGGACATAAACACACCAGCATCGGTTGTCAAGCGATGCTAGGGGGGACAAACACAGACACAGAAACACACA
>NW_026341086.1:0-795 GCF_001194135.2 Octopus bimaculoides | reverse complement strand
ATATATATATATATATATATATATATATATATACGACGGGCTTCTTTCAGTTTTCGTCTACCAAATCCACTCACAAAGCCTTGGTCGGCCCAAGGCTACAGTAGAAGACACTTGCCCAAGATGCCACGCAGGACTGAACCTGGAACCATGTGGTTGGTAAGCAAGCTACTTACCACACAGCCACTCATTTGTTTCAGTCATTTGACTGCGGCTTTAGTCGAATCAAATCGACCCCAGGACTTATTCTTTGCAAGCCTAGTACTTATTCTATCGGTCTCTTTTGCCGAACCACTAAGTTATGGGGATGCGAACACACACAGTGATTATCGATGTGGGCTTACGTTCCTCTGTTTCGAACTCAGCAGTTCTGGCCATGGTTTCACACTCCACTGTTTGGCCTCAATGGTTGTAGGTATGATTTAGATAATCACTTGTAGTGTCTGTAGACTAGGAAAGTGAAATCTCTCGTTGAGATGGCTTCAAATATTAATATATGGTATCTCTCTATCTCTCTACATAAACACACACACACACATTCCAAAGTTTCCAACTAAGTAAATCCGAGGCTAAACCACTTAGTCTTCTACAGCTAGCATAACTATCCTATGTCTAGTCTATCGTGTATTACCCCCAAAATGCTTATAATCCAAATCATGGACGCACAAACATATACCCTGTCCACAAACTAATCTATACGCTATCTATCTATACATTTTTTTGTTTTTGTTTTTGCTCCTTTCCCTTCATTTGCTGGTTGCCCCCTCTCAGTGAGGAATGCTTCCCCCCCCCCCACGC
>NW_026341085.1:0-207 GCF_001194135.2 Octopus bimaculoides | reverse complement strand
GAGTTTGAAATTTTCGCACATATGGTTGAGTACTCCGGCGCAGGCTTGCCAAACCTGGTACCATTGTACCAAATTTGGTACATTTGGTGTGCGGTAATACTTTTGGTACTACGCTGCAATAATTTGGTACTTTTTCAAATTTTTTCGCTTTATGTAAAAAAATAAGTTTACCGCCAATGTAAGTGAACAATGTAACAATAAATAAAT
>NW_026341084.1:0-469 GCF_001194135.2 Octopus bimaculoides | reverse complement strand
TACAGAGAAAGAGAGATAGATTCATAAATACATATATATGCATTATACGTATGTGCGCCTACTTGCGCCGATGTGTGTGTGTGCATGCGCGCGCGAATAACTATGTTTGCGTCTGTTTTATATAGTCGTCATATTATATATTTTACATTTTCGATTATCACATTGACGTCATATTTACTTAGGCTTTTTCTTTACAATTCACTTTTGTCACGTAATGAATTGTTTATCACTATATTTCAAAATCTTTACGTTCAACCTTCTGTTTTACTAATTTTCACTCTTCCAAGCATTTTTACTATTGTAGACGTAATACATTTTATCTTCGACCTTTGTGTTATATTTGACTTTACATCACTTAACTGAACGAGGCGGTGAACAAGCGGAATCGATAGCTTTTATGTTCTGAGTTCAAATTCCGTCGAGGAGAACTTTGCTCTTCATACTTTCATGGGTCGATAAATCAAGTACC
>NW_026341083.1:0-692 GCF_001194135.2 Octopus bimaculoides | reverse complement strand
AGAGGAATGCGAACAAAAATTCGGTCGTAATGGGATTTGAGCTTCGAACTAAAAGAATCAAAACAAATACAGTAAAATATCGATCATCCTACCAATGCTGCAAATCGAATGTTATCGGGTTTCGATGGTCAATGATAATGACGACCGATTGATCCTCTACGTAATTGTTCAACTTGCAAGAAATTGCTGCTAAATCTTTTTTTTCAAGACATCTGCCATCTTAAAAAAAGGGCAGATTAAAGGATGAAATCTTGGATGTCTTGTGTAGAAAGATGAGGGTGATTGTCATGGCTGGCATGGCATCGGTTATAGGTTTACTCAGGACTGACATGAGACAAAATGCCCTACCAGACCGATAAAATAAGTGCGTGAATCTGAGGGGGGAATATGTTGAATAAAATCATATTCAACTGATCTGCCTGTATTTTCTTTTGCCCAAAGCCAGGAACTTTTCAGTACCCCCTAGTAAATATGCATACATACATACATACATACATACATACATACATACATACATACATACATACAAACAGTCCTAAACAAGCAGTTCCAGGAATGTTTCTTTCAATGGAAACGATGCTGGATAAAGAATGTGGCTTCAGAAGAGAATTACTTGGAGTGAGACTAAATGCCGATTTAGTAGTAGTTGCAGTTTTCTTTTAATATTACGAATCTTGATACTTTTTGATCAA
>NW_026341081.1:0-427 GCF_001194135.2 Octopus bimaculoides | reverse complement strand
CACTTGCCCAAGGTGCCACGCACTGGGACTGAATCCGGAACCATGTGGTTCGTAAGCAAACTACGTACCACACACCCACTCCTACGCCTATGTATGTATGTATGTATGTATGTATGTATGTATATGTATATGTATATGTATATGTATATGCATGTATTTATAAATATGTGATATTTCAACGTTTATAGTTTATTTTGTATATAACATATAGCAATACGTAATATTTACAGACTTTTCGCTGCTTAATATTAACATATTTCAATTGGAAAAGTATTGCACGGAATCTCTGAATCTCGCATATTTTGTCCCTCATCCACTTTATGTGTATTATATAGATTGATATCATCCGTTTGTGATTCGCTAGTTTATTTTTATGCGTGCCATCAATTATCTCTCACACCAACACAAACACAAATAGACGCCCAGT
>NW_026341080.1:0-512 GCF_001194135.2 Octopus bimaculoides | reverse complement strand
TCCATTCACATAAGGTATGGATTTCTCAATTACTTTCCATTTAATCACGTGCAGTGTTTCGTTATCTTTCAAAGCCCATATGTCAGAAGGAGGCTATGTGATTGGCGTAGCAATTTTTAAACTCACCTTCACATAATCCAACATAAGTCTTCTTAGCAGTTGTATTATTATTTAGAGTTGCAGTAACATCTGCCTCATATATGATAGATTTAGTCATGCATTGTTGGTCAAGTAGACAGGATCCTGGGTCGCGTCAGTCGCAACTGGATTCAGGCACTTGGTATTGACCACGTGTAATGATACATTTTATATTGGGGCAGCAGCTATATGATAATTTCACAGAACGCCTATTAAATATTTTCCTGTATCTGTGAGCGGTTGGAAAGTATTTATCTATGAAAGACAGGAATCTTTTACCAATCTTAGCTTTTATATTAAGGGTAAAGGGAGGGGGAACCAAATAATTTTACTTGGCCTATTTTTAGGTCTCTTATTATCCTGAATAATACTAG
>NW_026341079.1:0-407 GCF_001194135.2 Octopus bimaculoides | reverse complement strand
CGTAGCGACGGGTGAAATACCGCTAAGCATTTCGTCCAGCGTGCTAACGACCCTGCCAGCAGACCGCCTCACACGTGCGTATGATAATGCATCGCATTGTGGATATATGCAATTTTGGACCGGGTGTAATTAGTGAGTGATTAGCCTGTCTATACCTGTGCGTGTGTTTGTGGTGGCTATAAGAATCCAAAGCCTCCTAGTCAGGTAGGATATGTAGAAGTGGGTCAGACTAAAAGTAAAAGGAAATATCGAGGAACATCGACGCGAAATATGTTATATGATGTAATCTCTTACGAGTGAATCATATAAATTCCTACTGAAGCGATGTCGCGAATTTAAGCCGCCATTCGTCTGTTATGCTACATACATACATACATACATACATATATATATATATATATATATAT
>NW_026341078.1:0-326 GCF_001194135.2 Octopus bimaculoides | reverse complement strand
TGTGTGTGTGTGTGTGTGTGTGTGTGTGTGTGTGTATGCATGTATATACACACATACACGTACATGCACATGTATACACGTGCACAAACATGTACACACATACAGACCTATATACATATATATACATGCTTTTTGTGCAGGTGGTGCACATTTTCGTGTATGTGTGTAAGTGACTGTGTGTACGCGAGTGTGTATAATGTGTATATGTTGCACATATGTAGATATAAGTCCAAGGACTATGCAATATACTCGTATGTGTATGTATATATATATATGTGTGTGTGTGTGCATATATGTGTGTATGTATGTGTGTTTATATATATATA
>NW_026341077.1:0-227 GCF_001194135.2 Octopus bimaculoides | reverse complement strand
TACATTAATATACAGAAGAGTGAGTGTATATAGGTGTGTATGTTATCCGAATTTTAGATGAAGATAGTCAAGAAAGACAATTAGTGTACATTTATGTACGAATGTATACGTGTGTATGAATGTATACGTGTGTACGTATGACTATGTGTATGTATTATACACACACACACATATGAATATATATGCATACATGTATGTGTATATCTATATGTAAATATATATATATA
>NW_026341076.1:0-262 GCF_001194135.2 Octopus bimaculoides | reverse complement strand
AAGCGTAGCTGCTAGAATTAGAATAGCCTGGGCAAAGTTCAGAGAGCTCTAGGGTCTCTCTCTCAGAGTAAAAGGCAGATTGTATGACGCACGTGTACGAACAGCCATGCTTCATGGCAGTGAAACATGGGCCGTGACTGCTGAGGACATGCATAGGCTCGCAAGGAACGAAGCCAGTATGCTTCGATGGATGTGTAATGTCAGTGTGCATGCTAGACAGAGTATCAGTACCTTGAGAGAAAAGTTGAACTTACGAAGCATC
>NW_026341075.1:0-542 GCF_001194135.2 Octopus bimaculoides | reverse complement strand
GTATATATAGCATTGAAGTAAAGCACTGTTGACATACCAGTAATTCACTGGAATTTACTCAAAGCCAGTCTTTTTGCAACAGAAATATTCTTCTTTTGTTTTAATCAGTTTTGAAAATAATGAAGAATTAAGTTAAATAGGTTTGCCATTATTAAGCTGGTGTTTGGACACAACATGGAATCTTGATACCAATTTCAATTCCATGAATTATTTTTTACAGTCACTTAAACAAGCAAATTTCATTTCTTTTAATTCTGTAAGTAAAAATTCCTCACCAAACTACAGAATATTCAAAAGCCCGTTCCTCATAGGAAGTTATTCTATAATACAATAAATGGAAATATTAATTTAAAACAATATTTGTGATAGAAGCATTGAATTAAAACATTGCATTGTAATTAACAAAGATTAATTAATTTTTGATTGAGTGATAATGAATTATTTGCTTACCTTTAACAGAAATTTCAAGAATATTTCCAACAAATGTCAGCAGATGGCTCAGATGTATTAGATTTATTTTCAGGTAAATTCTTTCGTTTTTT
>NW_026341074.1:0-220 GCF_001194135.2 Octopus bimaculoides | reverse complement strand
TTTATACATATATGTATGTATGTGCATGAATATACCTGTATATATCCACACACATACACTTCTATATTTAAGAGATGAGGAATTATCTACATCATTTACATTATTTACATGTGACGGATGTTTGTCCTCATTTTCGTTGTTGTTAATTTAACGTTTCAGCTGATATACACTCCTACCTTCAGTAGGTGTCTTAGGGAAATTTCGAACCTGGGTTCTCATT
>NW_026341073.1:0-306 GCF_001194135.2 Octopus bimaculoides | reverse complement strand
ATGTATGTACGTACGTATGTATGAATGTATATGTATGCACACATATATATGCATGTATGTATATATGCACACGCACATATATGTATATCTATGTATATATACATGTATATATATACATACATATATATGTATATGTGTGTGTGTGTGTGTGTATACACACACACACATACATATACGTATATGTATGTATATATACATGTATATATATATACATACATATATATGTTTGTGTGTGTGTGTGTGTATACACACACACATACATATATGTATATGTATGTACATATACATGTATATATATATATATAT
>NW_026341072.1:0-285 GCF_001194135.2 Octopus bimaculoides | reverse complement strand
GACATTTTAAATTTGGACGCATGCCTACATGTGTTTAAAAGTTCGTGTCTTTGGTTTAGCACCTTCTTATCCTGGAACAAGATATTCATTTTTTCCAATAAACAAAGATCACATTTCAATGGCCTCTTATGGGCACCATGTCTGTAAGGCGATGCTTTGCCTAAAATCCTCCATGTCACGTTGAAAGGCTGGGCTTCATTCTCCTTTAAATACCAGACGTATTTTGCCAGGCTCGATGCGAATACAGTCTGGTTTTGAAAGAATTTTCTGTAGCCCCTGTATATG
>NW_026341071.1:0-226 GCF_001194135.2 Octopus bimaculoides | reverse complement strand
ATTTTCTTGTTTATTGTTCCCTCACCTGTCTCTCTTTTGTTTTTTGTTTTTTGTACAATTTTGAACCAGGTTATTAGTCTCGCAATGCCTTGGCGAAATATATATACTCTTTTACTCTTTTACTATTTTGCTCTTTTACTTGTTGCAGTCATTTGACTGTGGCCATGCTAGGCACTGCCGTTTAGTCGAGCTAATCGACCCCAGGACTTATTCTTTGTAAGCCTAG
>NW_026341070.1:0-258 GCF_001194135.2 Octopus bimaculoides | reverse complement strand
CACCAAGGATCTGTCCTCAGCCCCCTCCTATTTATCATAGTCCTCCAGGCTAGAAGAGAGGAATTCAAAACAGGATGCCCCTGGGAGCTCTTCTATGCTGATGACCTTGCACTAATTGCTGAGTCACTATCAGAACTAGAGTAGAAGTTTCAGGTATGGAAGCAAGGCCTAGAATCGAAGAGCCTTAGAGTCAACGAAGCTAAAACCCAAATCCTAATAAGTAGGAAGGTAGAAAAAACACAAACCCCTTCAGGTAGA
>NW_026341069.1:0-248 GCF_001194135.2 Octopus bimaculoides | reverse complement strand
CGTACGTGTGTGTGTGTGTATACATATATACTTGCATATGTATATACAATTATATATGAGTGTATGTACGTGCATATGCATGTATATGTATGCGCACGCATATGCGTGTATGAATGCTTTATGGATGTGTGTGAACATGCATATGATGTATATGTGTATATGTGTGCATAGGTATATATACATATATATATATATGTATGTGTGTGGAGGTGCAATGGCCCAGTGGTTAGGGCAGCGAACTCGCGGTC
>NW_026341068.1:185-307 GCF_001194135.2 Octopus bimaculoides | reverse complement strand
TAGATCGCTGACCACTACACATTTTTTTTTCTCTCCTTGTTTCTCTCCTTATTTCTTTCTGTTGAAGAGCGTAGGCTCGAAACGCTAAAGACTTTCTCTATTTCCGAGCGTTATACTAATAC
>NW_026341068.1:0-175 GCF_001194135.2 Octopus bimaculoides | reverse complement strand
TTGTTGTTTACACCACCTGTCTTCGTCTCTTGTTTTTTCGTGAATTCTCCTATATATACATATATATACACATATATGTATATACATAGATATATATACACACATATATATATGTATATACATATTATATACACATATATATATATGTATATATACATATATATATATATACACA
>NW_026341067.1:0-364 GCF_001194135.2 Octopus bimaculoides | reverse complement strand
AAGGTCAACTTTGCCCTTCATCCTTTCAGGGTTGATAAAATAAGTACCAGCTGAACATTGGGGTCGATGTAATCAACTCACCCCTTCCCTCCCCCTTGTGGCAAATTTTGAAACCATTATTATTATTATTATTATTATTATTATTATTATCATTATCATTATTATTATTATTAATATGGTGACCTGACAGAATTGTTAGCATGCAGAAAAAGTGCTTAGCAAGCATTTTGTCCATCTTTACATTCTGAATTCAAATGCCATTGAGGTCGACTTTGCCTTTCATCTTTTTGGAGTCAAAGAAACAAGTACCATTTTCCCAAAAGGATAGGTGATTAAAATTAAAAAAATAAGCAACACGGATTTC
>NW_026341066.1:0-570 GCF_001194135.2 Octopus bimaculoides | reverse complement strand
TTCTTTTCTTTCCCCCCTTTTCTCTCTGCTTCTCTTTCTCTCTCTCTATTCTCTCTCTTACTTTCTCTTTATCTCTCTTCCTCTCTCTTTCTCACCTCCACCTCAACCTCTCCTTATTCTCATTTCTCTTGTTTATTTATTTATTTTTTTCCCCCCACAACCTTTGCAACCTAATCCCTGCAATTACAAACCCTTTGGCTGTAGATTTTAATTACACGTTGTTGTTACTACTACTACTACTACTACTACTACTGTTTTTTTTAGTAACTGGGCTGGTATGATTTTCTATCCTCCTTCCCACTAAAACATGAGTATTTGTATGTATGTTTTAATTACCATTCCCCCATTAGCATTGTTGTTTAATTTAAGACTCTCACTAAGCTGTTGTTGTTGTCGTTGTTGTTTAACCCCAGGTCGACTCTGATCAAACAAACCTGGAATAAAAGCTATTCCAACAGTTTTATGCTCATACATACATACACACACACATACATATGTACACACATACATACATACATACGTTGTTGTTGGCACTCCGTCGCTTACGACGTTGAGGGTTCCAGTTGATCT
>NW_026341065.1:0-200 GCF_001194135.2 Octopus bimaculoides | reverse complement strand
GTATATACGTGTATGTATGTATATCTATATGTATATTTGTGTACGTATATCTATATGTATATTTGTATATGTATCTGTGTATATATGTCTGTATATATGTGTGTATGTGTGTGTGTGTGTGTGTGTGTGTGTGTACACACGCAGAAGAGTTTTTTCTATGGTCTGCTTGTCTTCCTGTCACCAATCCTGGCCTGTTTCCA
>NW_026341064.1:0-216 GCF_001194135.2 Octopus bimaculoides | reverse complement strand
GGGCAAGTGTCTTCTACTATAGCCTCTGGCCGACCAAAGCCTTGTGATTGCATTTGGTAGGCGGAAACTGAAAGAAGCCCGTCATATATATGTATATGCATATGTATGTGTGTGTATATGTTTGTGTGCCTCTGTTTGTCAACATCGCTTGACAACCGATGGTAGAGTGTTTACGTCCCCGTAACTTAGCTGTTCGGCAAAAGAGAGCGATAGAAT
>NW_026341063.1:0-275 GCF_001194135.2 Octopus bimaculoides | reverse complement strand
TATATATTGTGAAGGTGAATGGCTCAGTGATTGGATGATCGGGCTTACCATTGTGAGATTGTGAGTTCGATTCCCAAACCGGGTTGAGTGTTGTGTTATTGAGAAGACACTTATTTCACGTTGCTCCAGTTCAAACAGATGTAGAAATGAGCTGCGACGTCACAGGTGACTTAGATATCATTGGTGTCATGGAGAGAGGAGACTG
Source organism: Octopus bimaculoides (assembly GCF_001194135.2). NCBI lineage: Eukaryota > Metazoa > Mollusca > Cephalopoda > Octopoda > Octopodidae > Octopus > Octopus bimaculoides. Next base: position 70 of record NW_026341063.1, on the reverse strand, counting down.
GTATGTATGGACAACTGATGGTCTTCCTGGACTTTTTCCTTGGAGGGGAACTTTCTGGTTGCAATCCCAT
>NW_026341062.1:0-208 GCF_001194135.2 Octopus bimaculoides | reverse complement strand
ATATATATATATACATATATATACATATATATATACATATATATATGTATTTATGTATTTATGTACGTATGTATGTATGTATATATGTATGTATGTGTGTATATGTATGTATATCGCATAATATACAATAAACCAAAACCGAGAGAAGAAAGATATTACACCATTATTTTATGCGCATGTAAGTATTTGTATATATGTGTATACATAT
>NW_026341061.1:0-254 GCF_001194135.2 Octopus bimaculoides | reverse complement strand
AGAGAGAGAGAGAGAGAGACGTAGGGTTGGTGTGTACTTGGACTTTAGGAACGTGTCATATGAACGTGGTATTTATTAAGGAGACACACATACACACACACACACCCACACACACCCACACACAGACACACATAGAATCACTCGTACGCACATAGACATTATGAATCAAATAACATATACATACACAGATACCCAACTCGATCTTAAACTCATACATCCGGTTACGTATGAATTTAATTATATATAATATATAT
>NW_026341060.1:339-502 GCF_001194135.2 Octopus bimaculoides | reverse complement strand
CACACACTAATATATAAACTTACACTCCGAAAACAGGCACATTCACACATACACATACACATACACATACATATGCATACACAGATGCATACACATAGAGGAACACACACGCACAAACACACAAGCACACACAGATACATACAGAAAGAGAAAGAGAGGCAAA
>NW_026341060.1:0-329 GCF_001194135.2 Octopus bimaculoides | reverse complement strand
AAGAGAAAGAGAGGCAAATACATACACATACGCAGAGGCAAGCACACACAAACACGCACATACATACACGCATACATTCATACGCACATACGCATATAGACACATACACATACATACAAATATGCAGACATACATACATGCATACATATCTCTCGCCATACATGTATACGTACATATAGATATATACAAATACATATCTCTCGCCATACATACATACATACATACATACTTACATGCATACATACATACATACGCGTAAACATATATACATGCGTTGATACATATATACATATATATATATATATATATCATAAGGTTTTTAAACTTTT
>NW_026341059.1:317-618 GCF_001194135.2 Octopus bimaculoides | reverse complement strand
GCCAGGTATGTGTGTTTTATTGTGTGTGTGCACTCCTGTGTGTGTGTGTGCACTCCTCTGTGTGTGTGTGTATATATGTATGTGGCTGTGTATGCACGTGTATGTAGGCGTGCGCATATATATGGGTGTGTGTGTGTGTCTGTGTGTGTGTAGGGCTGTGTAAGTAGGTGTGTGTCTCTATCACTGTGCGTGTGTGTGTGTATATATGTGCGTTCGTCTATATGTGTGTGTGAGGGCGCGCATGTATGTTTGTCATGCGTGTTTGTCAGGTGTGTGGGCGGTGTATATGTAAGGTGTGTGG
>NW_026341059.1:0-307 GCF_001194135.2 Octopus bimaculoides | reverse complement strand
TCGTCTATATGTGTGTGTGAGGGCGCGCATGTATGTTTGTCATGCGTGTTTGTCAGGTGTGTGGGCGGTGTATATGTAAGGTGTGTGGGAGGTGTATGTGTTAGGTGTATGGGAGGTATATGTGAATGGGGGTATGTATGGGTTGTCAGGTGTGTGGGAGGTATGTGTGAATGGGGGTTATATGTGAATGGGGGTATATATGGGTTACGTGTGCAAGGGTATGTATGCTTGGGTGTGTGTGAGTGTGTGTGTATGTTTGCATGTTTGTTAGCGCAAGTGTGCGCGTTTGTATAAGTGTGTGGGCGAA
>NW_026341058.1:0-221 GCF_001194135.2 Octopus bimaculoides | reverse complement strand
CACGCATACATGTGTATATACAAACATACATTCACGCATACATACACACACATACATACACACATATACACACACACATGTACATACATTCACACACATACATGCACATATGCACACACATATAGACACACACACACACATATATATATAGCTACCCAAGGTGATATATAGATATACAGGGGTTGGACAAAATAATGGAAACACCTTAAATTTTCAAACAA
>NW_026341057.1:0-330 GCF_001194135.2 Octopus bimaculoides | reverse complement strand
GACAGACAGACAGATATGAGTATATATACACGTATTGTCGAATGCATACATATGCATAGATATAGATATACATATATATATATATATATACACACATTATATCTATACATATATAACTACACATGTATATACTTATGCAGGTAGGTAGGTATGAATGTGTTTGTGTGTGTGTGTATATATATATAGAGAGAGAGAGAGACACACACACAAGCACATTCATACATACCTACCTACATATGTTTATGTATGTATGTATGTATCTACCTATGCATGTATGTATGCATCTATGTATGTGTTCGTTGCCGTCACCTTCCTTGCATTCAAAGATAG
>NW_026341056.1:0-260 GCF_001194135.2 Octopus bimaculoides | reverse complement strand
ACTTGCTGTTCAACTTGTTAATTTGCAAATTCATAAAAGTCGAGAAAAATCAAAATAATAAATAACCGCATTGTATATTTGATTGAGATATCTATTAATAGATGTTTGAAAGCCAATAAATATAAATGGTAAATTTCAAAATGTAACACATCACCATATTTTTTATTTACTCTAGTTAACATAAGTAATAAACAAGGTGCTCCTCCTTCATCCAGTCTTGAGACATTATGCATCCTACTATCTCTTCTACTAATATCGCT
>NW_026341055.1:0-352 GCF_001194135.2 Octopus bimaculoides | reverse complement strand
GTGGTCGCACAAATTGTCTGACAGCCATGACTGGGTTCTCCTGCTTGTGTAACAGGGAAGCACTACCTCCTCCAGGCACTTGATGTAGGCCTCCGTGTTGAGTCTGATATTGTATGGGAAGAGGAATAGATGCATAACGTCGCCATCAATAGTGATCAGTCAAAATACTATGATGTTGACTGGATGCTTGATTTTTATCACTCTCGGTACATGTTTTGGGGCCACGGCAAACACTCAGATTGACACCCAAACACTCTGAAATGTTCGTATTGGAGTTTCTGGCCAAGCAGTACAGCATGTCATTTCCAAATCTCTAGCAGAATGACTTGCGTCATGGTGCTGTTTTCTTCTC
>NW_026341054.1:0-229 GCF_001194135.2 Octopus bimaculoides | reverse complement strand
TTCTTTCCTTCCTACATTCTTTCGTTCGTTCCTACGTTCGTTCGTTCGTTCGTTTCTACTTTCGTTCTTTACTTCCTACTTATGTTCTTTCCTTCCTACGTTCGGTCGTTCGTTCCTACGTTCGTTCTTTCTCTCCTACGTTCGTTCTTTCCTTACTAAGTTCCTTCTTTCCTTCCTAGGTTCGTTCTTTCCTTCATACGTTCGTTCTTTCCTTCCTACGTTCGTTCGT
>NW_026341053.1:0-213 GCF_001194135.2 Octopus bimaculoides | reverse complement strand
ATACATACATACATACATACATACGTGTGTGTATGTGTATGTGCATGTGTGTGTCTGTGTGTGTGTGTATGCTTAGATATATATATATACCTACATACGTATTCGCGTGTGCATATGTGTATTTCGTATGTTCGCGTTTATACATATATGCCTGTTCACACGTGCGTTTTTAAGCGTATATAATCATATGTATATATATATATATATATATAT
>NW_026341052.1:0-202 GCF_001194135.2 Octopus bimaculoides | reverse complement strand
GTGCACCATCTTCTAACAGTCCTTGTCGATAGCAGGCTTCTCTGTATGTTCTGCAGACATGTCCATGAACGGTTTTTAGGGCCTGGAAACACGTTGGCCCTCTGACCTCATGCAGTAGTAGATGGAGGTAGAAGCACTCTTGTTGAGTGGGTTGCACTGTGTATACTCGCCCAAGGCAAGTGTCAAACTTAATGCCAGGGTA
>NW_026341051.1:0-233 GCF_001194135.2 Octopus bimaculoides | reverse complement strand
ACATACGCACATATACATACATCCATCCACACACACAGACATACACATATACACACACATACATACACACATACATTCATACATATATACACACATTCACACACACATGGTGTGTTTAGGTCCCCGTAACGTAACAATTCAGCAAAAGAGACCAATACAATAAGTACTAGGCTTACAAAGAATGAGTCCTGGGATCAATTTGTTTGACTAAAAGGTGGTGCTCCAGCATGGCC
>NW_026341050.1:0-213 GCF_001194135.2 Octopus bimaculoides | reverse complement strand
CTAACATATGAGGGAGTTAATGACATGTTATACTAGAACTATTTGAGGAAATCATGTATTACGGGTTAATGCGATAGCGTTTCATGAAAAAGTGATTGTTATTTAAATGCTGAAAATACATGTTGCTGCCAATGTTTACACCTGTAAGAATTTTCTATGAACATGTTAACCAGTTTATTCTTTGAAAATAAAATAAAGTACAGTTCGTTATTA
>NW_026341049.1:0-387 GCF_001194135.2 Octopus bimaculoides | reverse complement strand
ACACGTTGAATTCTGTTTAAACAAATACGTATTGTACATGTATGTATTAACATATATAGATAATTATGTTAATGATGTAATAAATATTTAAGTAGTTCCATATATGCTCGCGTATGCGTGAGTGTGGTTGTGTTTGTGACTGTGTATTTGTTTGTGCGTAAATATGTGTGTGTGTGTGTGTGTGTAAGAGAGAGAGAGAGAGAAAAAGAGAGAGGATGTGGCAACGAAAGGGTGATTTTGTAGTTGTATGAAATATATACAAAGTAGATATATCTGCTCGTATTTCTACATATCAATGTGTGTGTATGGATGTGTGAGTGTATATATATATATATGTATATATATATATGTGTGTGTATGTGCGTATGTGTGTGTGTGTGTGTGTGT
>NW_026341048.1:0-380 GCF_001194135.2 Octopus bimaculoides | reverse complement strand
TTTCCGACTGTTCTATTGAACTGAAACAGACAAAGAAATGTAACACAGATAAGTGTATATGTAAGTATTATCAGGATTCTGACATATCTAACATAAGCCATTACTATACCCCTCACCTTCAATTATTGCAGTCACCTCTATCCCATCTCCTCATTGCCCCAGCATGGTTGCAGTCTAATGGCTGAAACAAGTAGAAGATAACCATATACTATGAACATAACTTTGACTCTCCATAAATCCAAAATTTTATTTTGGGATTAATGGGAGCAACTGTCTTCAAAGACTCATATTGTTGGTGAATGCTCCAAATGAGGAGTAAATAGACAGCGAACAACTGATGAAGGGTCGTTCTTTGCGTTACTTGTCCTGTTTTCCATTTT
>NW_026341047.1:0-209 GCF_001194135.2 Octopus bimaculoides | reverse complement strand
GGATATGAAGGCAGGCCATATTTAAATATTAAATATTAAAGTTACAAGTAACGGCTGGAATTTTGCCATTAACATCTAGGCACAACTTAATATGGATTAATTGTAATGAAGAGTTAATTATAACTTGTAGTACAGTACAGTACAGTACAATATGGTGTATTATTAGATCTTAAAGCAGGCTATATAAGTGTATAACTTGACAATAATAA
>NW_026341046.1:0-279 GCF_001194135.2 Octopus bimaculoides | reverse complement strand
TGTGGGATATAGAATGTGGAATATATAGTATATATAGTAAAATGAAATGACGTATTGAATATGTCTTATTGAATAAATGAAATATTGAATATTAAATATATAAGGACTAGTATACTTTCCTGTTTTCTAGCAATCTTCAAGGTCCACTGTGACAGAAGTGTTTTAACAGTTAAAACACTTCTGTCACAGGGGACCTTGAAGACTTTCTGTCACAGGGGACCTTGACGACTGCTAGAAAACAGGAAAGTATACTAGTCCTTATATATTTAATATTCAATA
>NW_026341045.1:0-254 GCF_001194135.2 Octopus bimaculoides | reverse complement strand
GTGCGTGTGTGTGTGTGCGCGCGTTTGTTGATTCCTTCGAAGCGATAAATTATAGGACTCAATACAAATGTAGTGTTTTCTTTAATGAATTATAACTGAAAGGTTCCGATTTCCCGTACTCCGTGTTGCTGCTCGTTTCCGATCATCAGCTGGTAAACCGGGCCTGGTTTTCTTTTGAATATCCACTGAATGAATCTGAAGGAAACGCTTACCCTTATGTTCTTTTGTTTAAAAACCTTTGTGAACAACACGTT
>NW_026341044.1:0-270 GCF_001194135.2 Octopus bimaculoides | reverse complement strand
TCAATAGTTACTGTTGTTTGACTCAGGTCAGCCTTGACTGAGTGGACCTATGACTATGCTATCTCAACAACAACATTGTTTAATACCTTTCTTGCATTAAGACAGTAGAGTGTGATTTGAAGGAAATTTGACAGCTATTTCTGGAAAGTCCTGCACCCTTTTATAAGCACCCTTTTATAAGCACCCTCAGTGGCTTGTATTCAATAGTTAGGGTATCACAACCAATTCCAAGAGGAACACTCCACTCAAAATCCAAGTTTTATAATCTTC
>NW_026341043.1:0-213 GCF_001194135.2 Octopus bimaculoides | reverse complement strand
ATATATATATATATATATATATATGAAGAGAGATAACTAAAGAAGAAACGATTATCTTATGAACTTCATTGGCTTACAGCGGTTTCCGCTTTGAGATTTGGTGGACTCATACTTGAGTGCCTGAGTAACAGCTTACAGTTTCATCAGTACTTTTGATATGATGTTGTACATATACATATATATCTTTTAGCTTCCACTTGTTTCAGTCATTAG
>NW_026341042.1:0-620 GCF_001194135.2 Octopus bimaculoides | reverse complement strand
AATTTATATTCTTTTACATGTTTCAACTAATTGACTGTGGCCATGCTGGAGCTCCAACTTAAAAGATTTCAGTCGAAGTATTCTACCCCAGGATTTTTTCTTTGTAAGCCTGGTACTTATTCTATCGGTGTATTTTGACAATAAATGCCGGTATGGATACAGGGACGTATCCATACCGTCATCTATTGTCAAGTGATGGTAGGGGGACAAACATAGACACACACATAAATATATAACGATATACATATACGAGGGGCTTCTTTCAGTTTCCGTCGACCAAAGTTACTCACAAGGCTTGCTCGGCTCGAGGATATATTAGAAAACAATATCCCAAAGTGCCACGGCGTGGGACTGCACCCAGAACGATGTGGTTGTGAAGCAAACTTCTTACCGCACAGTAACGCCTGTAAATATTATATATATATATATGCATGTGAATATCTTTGTGTGTCATTATATATATATATGCACATATACATTCCTGTAAACTGACAATCATATATACCTGCATATAGAAGTCTATGGACTGTAAACCACTTCCAACTGTTTTAAAGAAACGAGAAAATATGCAGAATAGCACTATTTGTGTGTGTGAGTGTGTGTGTGTGTGTTTGTGTGTG
>NW_026341040.1:0-297 GCF_001194135.2 Octopus bimaculoides | reverse complement strand
ATTCAAATGCATGGCTGGGAAGTGTTGCCACACCCGCCGTACTCTCCTGACTTAGCACCAATGGATTTCTACCTTTTCCGATCTCTTTCAAATGCTAGGCTTGGAGTTTCATTCAATACTGATGCAGAATTGAGAGCTTGGTTGGATCAATATTTCGAGTCGAAATCGGGTGATTTCTACAAAACGAGGTATTGAAAATCTTGTTGGACATTGGGAAGAAGTTGTAAACAACTAGGGTGAATACACAATTGACTAATTAGTTGTTAATTTTTATTAAACCTTTTGAAAAATTTAAAT
>NW_026341039.1:0-483 GCF_001194135.2 Octopus bimaculoides | reverse complement strand
CTTATTCTAGCAGCTACACTTTCAGCGCACCCTCCCCAACTACTAACTTGATCACCTAGATAACAGAAGCTATCAACTACGTCTAGTTTTTCTCCCTCGAATGTGGCAGAAGTTGTTCTCAGCACATTTTCAGTGTTTATTGCTCCTGAACATCTGCCACATACAAAAACTAACTTCCTAGTTAGCCTTCCTTTGATATTGCTGCACCTCTTATGTGTCCATAGCTTACACTGGGTCACATGTTATCAAGTTTCTACCTATGCCTTTTGTACAGATCAAGCAGGGCCATCTACCTGAAGGGGTTTGTGTTTTATCTACCTTCCTACTTATTAGGACTTTGGTTTTAGCTAGGTTGACTCTAAGGCCCTTCAATTCTAGTTCTTGCTTCCACACCTGAATCTTCTCTAGTTCTGATAGTGACTGAGCAATTAGCACAAGGTCATCAGCATAGAGGAGTTCCCAGGGGCATCCTGTCTTGAATTC
>NW_026341038.1:0-235 GCF_001194135.2 Octopus bimaculoides | reverse complement strand
AGGCTTTGCTCGGCCCGAGGCTAGAGTGGAACACACTTGCCCAAGCTGCAACGCAATAGGACTGAACCCGGGGCCATATGGTTGGGAAGCAAGCTTCTTACCACACAGGCATTATTTGACATATAATATATATATATATATATATATATATATGTATGTATGTATGTATGTATATCATATATGTATGTACATGTATATTATATATATATGCATATGTATATTATATATATATATA
>NW_026341037.1:0-362 GCF_001194135.2 Octopus bimaculoides | reverse complement strand
ACATACATATATGTCAGCTTATATATATGGGGCTGAAACGAAGCATTTTGATAGTGTTTTTTAGGCAGTTTGTGAGGAGATGGTGTACGCTGACCTCTCTATCGTATAAATTGTGTAACAGCTCAGTATGGGACACACAGTGACCTTGAACAGTAGGTGTCATTCAGAGACCTTTCTCAAGACGCTATCTCGCAGAAAACGCTTTATGTATATGTACGTTTAATATCTATCTCTCTATCTATCTACTTTATCTAATCTATCTATCGATCTATCTATCTATCTATCTATATATATATATAATATTATTATAACATCTGGTAATTAGTCATATATTAATTAATATCGATTAATTATCAGGAGGC
>NW_026341036.1:0-219 GCF_001194135.2 Octopus bimaculoides | reverse complement strand
GAGAGAGAGGGAGAGAGACGTGTGTATGTATGGATGTGTGTGTGTGTGAGTGTGTGTAATTACACATGTGCATTTCTTGGACTTTTGCTTTCTCACCGAATCTTTCTGCTCTCTTCTTTTTGTCGAAGAGCTTTGCTCGAAACGTTTACTACCTTTCTTTTCTCCTCTGAGCGTCTGATAATACTTTACATGTACCACATCCTCGCGTTGTTCTTTTTT
>NW_026341035.1:0-221 GCF_001194135.2 Octopus bimaculoides | reverse complement strand
TATAGGCATATTTATAATGTTCGTTCTTAGGTTAGTAACCATATGAAAGTATTAACCAGCCGTGAAATTTGATTCCCCTCCATTTCGTTATTTCGCACAGACTCAAAGTCAGAGTCACACATAGCAATTATATATCGTACTTATGCATACACACAAGTGCGTAATTACAATGATATACCCGCACACACATATTTTATAATATTTGTGTGTGAATGCATTAT
>NW_026341034.1:0-214 GCF_001194135.2 Octopus bimaculoides | reverse complement strand
CTTTGTGTATTGGCGCTGGATTGCTTCGAGTTCCACAGATTGTTTCACACTCTCTGGGAACCATAGTTGGGTGCAGTAGTCCAAGCAGCTGAGAAGGAAAGTCTTCCATACGAGTAGCAGGGCTTCCCTTTTCCTGGTTTTAAATGTCCTCAGAATCCATCCAGCCTGCACATTGTTGCCATGGAATGTTGCATCATTGCTAATGTGAACCCCC
>NW_026341033.1:4159-4846 GCF_001194135.2 Octopus bimaculoides | reverse complement strand
ATGACCGCGAGTCAGCTGCCCTAACCACTGGGCCATTGCGCCTCCACATGATAGAGATTAAACATGCTCTTGTTTAGAACTGTATTAATCTGTACCTTTATCTCTTAAATAAAATCATGTTCTTTACTTTTCCTCATTTAATTTTCATCTTATAAACATTATACTGCAGACATGTACAGTATGATATATCTTAAGAATTTTAAGTGAATTAAGAAATATCAAACTGGTCCTGCTTCAGACGTTGTTAAATAAATCATGTTCTTTACTTATCTTCGTGTAATTTCCGTCCTTTAAAAATTGTACTGTATACAAGGTACAATATGATATATTTCAAGAATTTTAAATGGATTAAGGAATATCGGTTTCAAGTTTTGGCATACGACCAGAAAATTCGATCTCGAAAGAGTAATAAGCAAAGTCGACATCGGCAGAATTCGAACCCAGAACGTAAAACCAGACGGAATATCGCTAAGCATTTTTGCCCGGTGTGCTAACGATTCTGCCAGCTCACCGCGTTAACGAAATGAATAAATAATAATGCTTTCAAATTTTGCCACAAGGGCAGCAATTTCCGGGGAAGGGGATGAGTCGATTACATTGACCCCAGTGTTTAACTGGTACTTATTTTATCGACCTCGAAAGGATAAAAAGCAAAGTCGACCTTGGCAGAAAAAGTACCCCACAGTC
>NW_026341033.1:0-3260 GCF_001194135.2 Octopus bimaculoides | reverse complement strand
TTTACCGACTCCGAAAGGATGAAAAGCAAAGTCGACCTCGGCGGAATTTGAACTCAGAACGTGAAGACAGACGAAATACCGTTAAGAATTTCGCCCGGCGTACTGACGTTTCTGACAGCTCGCCGCCTTTGAAATCTACCTTTAATTCGTTTCTACTCTAGGTACAAGGCCCTAAATTTTGGGGGAGGGGACCAGTCGATTAGATCGACTCCAGTACGTAACTGGTACTTAATTTATCGACCTTGAAAGGATGAAAGGAAAAGTCGACCTCGGCGGAATTTGAACTCAGAACGTAAAGACAGACGAAATACCGCTAAGCATTTTGCTCAGCGTGCTAACGTTTCTGCGAGCTCACCGCCTTTGAAGCCTACCTTTAATTGTCCCAGTGAATGAGGAAAGCATCGATATCAGTGATTCACGTTCCGATGAGACATATTTCATTTCGGGGGTGGAAAAGAAATTTCGAAAGAGAGCGGGTTTATGGATGGGTTTAAGGAGGAATTTGGTTCATTTGATTTCAATCAAAATATGGAAATTCTTGAGACAAAAAAAATATATATCCAAAATTAGAGAATGAGTTAGATAAAATGCAGGCTACATATGCTTCATAACCAGCGGAACCTCGGAAATAGTGAATTATCCAAAAGAGGGGAAAACCACAAGCTACTCTTCAGGCCAAGGATATCTTGGCTACATGATGTTTATATTGTTGTTAGGAGATCGGTATTTAGGCAGTGTGTTACATGTATGTATGTATGTATGTATGTATGTATGTATGTATGTATGTATGTATGTATGGAGAAAGAGTCGGGTTCTGACCTAAATCCAAAGCTCTTTCATTGGAATTTCAACAACATTAACAGGTTACGTATGTATGTATGTATGTATGTATGTATATGTACAGTATTTGGAATCATTGTATGTACATATTTGTATGTTTTGCTTTATGTATGTATTCTCACGCATATAATTGTATGTCACGCATATAATTGTATACTTAAATGATAAACTTCTGCAAAGTTTTACAGATTTTTACAGTTCCAATGATGGCCTGGATCTGTCGTCTTCGAATAAGCTTTCTCTTTTCTGTTTTGGGAAGCCTAATTTCTCAAGATTGGTATTTAGGCAGTGTGTTACATGTATGTATGTTATCAATCAGTTTCATTTCTGTATTTCTTGTCCATAGAGAAAGAGCCGGACTCTAACATAGATTCAAGGCTCCTTCATTGGAACTTTTATCAACATCATCTAGGTATTTGTGCATATGTGTGTGTGTGCAGTATTTGGTGTTAGTGTATGCGCAGATTTGTATGTTTGTTTTATGGATGCGTTTTTATGTATATATTTTTATGTCTAGATGCATACATATGTATTTATGCGCTAAATTTTTGGAAAGCTTTACATATCTTTACAGTTCCATTGATGGCTTGAATCTGTAGTCTTCTAATCAGCCTTTTTCTTTCAGGTTTTGAGAACCCTAATGTATGTATGTATGTATGTATGTATGTATGTATGTATGCATGTATGCATGTATGCATATATGTATATGTGTGTGTGAATGCAAGTTTGTTCGTTCATCAATTTCGGCTATTTTCTAAAAAACTCATCCAGTCTCTGAAAACTTCCTCGTTCATTCTTTTAAAATAACGTAGCAGCCTTGAACTGTGAATAGAATTTTATAATTTCCATCCAAAGATTCCAACAATTCAGGAATAAATAAATAAATAAACAATTTTATTTTCAGTTGAGTGGAATTTTTGGACAATACAGACAAGAGAAACTGGAGCAGATTTGCTTCGCCCTTGTTTGTTGTTTTTAGATTTTAAACACTTCTCAAGGGAGTTTTCATGTACTGATTTCTCGAGTAATCTCTGTTGATCAAAGTTTCTCAACTCACTACATTACATTTTTGAGGACCCCACCATATTTGTATACAGTATGTAGAAATGTTCCCCTGAGGTGGTGTATTTTTTCACCCTCCACCCCGCCTCTGCAATGTTGTTGGTAAGAGACAGTTATAAGCATGATCATGATCTTCATCACCATCATCGTCGTCATCGTCATCATCGGCAACTGCGAGCTCTTGGAGAGTGGGTAGTTCTTCCGAGCTGGTCTGGAGATGCAATTAAGTCAGTAGGGTCTCCTATCCTTTATGACATAGCAGCAGCAGCAGCAGAAGCAGAAGAAGAAGAAGAAGAAGAAGAAGAAGAAGAGGAACAACAACAACAACAACAACAACAGCAGCAGCAGCAACGAGGCCTCAAAAATGATGAAAGACAAAGTTGACCTCGGGCAGGATTAGAACTCAGAGAACAGCGAACCGGAACATACCACCGCACGGCGTTCTTTCCAACGCTCTAACGACTTTGCCAAAGGACTACAACCTTCCTTCAAGTGTGTGGCCTTCTATCATCAGTTAGAAACCAATACTAATTTCGAATTTTGGCACAAGGCCAGCAACTTCGGAAAGTCAAGAGGACGTAGACACACCAACACCGGTTATCAAATGGTGGTGAACGACACACACACACACAGATACACACACACTCACACACATAGACATGACGGGTTTCTTTTCCGACTACCAAACATACTCACAGGGCTTTGCTCGGTCCTAGGCTGCAGTAGACGACACTTCCACTAAGGTGCCACGCAGTGGGACTGAACCCCAGTGTTCAACTCGTACTTATTTTATCGACCCCGAAACACTAGCGTAGCTACAGGGGGCGATTCGCTCCGGGTGGCACTTTTATGGGGGCGGCACCACTTTTTGGGTCTGCTGTAGACTATATGCATTTTCTGTGGGAGCTCTGGGGGTGGAAAACTGAAGAGCTGCCCCGGGTGCGAAATTTTTCCCAAGAGTTCCGAACCCCAGTAATGAACTCATTTGCATACAGCCAATCAGAACTCACCTTCACCTTGTTGTCAAGAAAGCCCAACATAACATTCTTGAATGTGTTAAAAACAACCTATCTCTTGGTAAAACACACTCTTCCAAGTAAACTCAAGACGAAGAACGGTGTTGTAAGTCGACCGACTGCCAAGTTATGCCTGATTTTAGAAGGAGACAAGTAATTAGATAGATTTGCATCTATACTTATAATCGGATTTTGTTAGGGGCCCGTATGGTAAAGATGTGGACGGGAAAAATGTGGGTAGGAGGTGATGTGCTAGCAACCCTCTCCCCTTAATGTTTTACAAAGTAAACATCACAAATAACTATGCAGAGGCAGCCATGGTTGAAACAAGAACAAGAACAA
>NW_026341032.1:0-284 GCF_001194135.2 Octopus bimaculoides | reverse complement strand
GCTCTTGGTGGTCCAAATCGGAGGTGCAATCTATGTGGGTGTCTTTTCAGCACATTGTCTGGTTTAAAAAGCCATATAAGATGCCATGATGGCGCTAACGTGTAGGCACAGGAGGTGGTCAAACCCTGCATAAGGAGTAGACAACCACCATATATATACGGTTATGTGTATATACTAATACTTGTGTGTATATTTTTACATGCATTGTGCTGACGATGGAAAAAAGTCTTTTTAAGATTTTAATCTGGAAATTTGTTAATTCGCAATTAATGTAGTCTTTTTTA
>NW_026341031.1:0-236 GCF_001194135.2 Octopus bimaculoides | reverse complement strand
CGTACGAACGAACGATCGAAGGAATGTATGTACTACGTACGAACGAATGATCGTACGTACGAAGGAACGAAAGGACGAATGAAGGTACGTACGAACGAACGAACATACGTACGAACGAACGAACGAATGAACGAACAAACGAACGTACGAACGAACTAACGAACGTACGTACGTAAGTACGAGCGTACGAACGAACGTACGAACGAACAAATTAATGAACGAACGAACGAACGAAC
>NW_026341030.1:2627-3467 GCF_001194135.2 Octopus bimaculoides | reverse complement strand
TATATATGTATATATGCACGTTTATATCTAGATATACATATGCATGTTTACATATGTGTGTTTGTATGATTTTTATGTTCGTAAAAAAACACAAAATACAATAACAAAAACAACAACAAAGTGAGGACGTGATACGGATAGTGTTATTAGACGCTCGGGAAAGGAGTATATAGGTTTATATATATGTGTGTGTATGTATATATGTATACATTTAGTGAGCGAAATCAGGTGTTTTGTCGCAACTGACTATTGTATAAACAGGACCTATATATATATATATATATATATGTATGTATGTATGTATAAACCTATATATACATATATATATATACACACATAACATTTTACTGTTCCGTTGTTAGTAAGATCAACAAGAAAGTATTCCATCCTGTGAGAGATAGTTATTTAAAATACACAGTATTGAAATTCGAGTTATTACTAGTTTCATGCTGTGAGGAAAAATGAAACTGGCAAGCTTATGGATCGAGCTTTGTGATTCCAAGCAATCATTCAGAATGACATAACCAAATACAGGACATGGCTGGCTTCTTATAAGAAATAACAAAACGAGAAAAGACGTTAGTCTTTGAGAAATCACGAAAAAGGACAGTTGGATGTTAAAAACAAACTTGGTATGAAAATAAAAGCAAAATGGGGAATAGGAAAGAAAACCAACTGTGCAAACCTGTATTTGTATATATATATACGTGTGTGAGTTCGTATGTGTGTGTGTGTGTGCGTGTCTATTTGAATCTATGTGTTTGTGTTTGTAAATATATGTTGCCACGTAGTACATATTTCTGCGTATGTACGTTTAATACATAATACATATATCTAGCT
>NW_026341030.1:0-1825 GCF_001194135.2 Octopus bimaculoides | reverse complement strand
ATATATATATATATATAGGTGAGAAAGTTGGTATGTGAAAGCACGTGGTTGGATGTATAAAAGATAATAAGAGTGAAAAAACTACAGAAGGCTTGTGTTACATGGTTAAAGTATATATTTAAATTATGTCAGAAATTTTATATTAATTGCTAGATGTAGCCGGCTACTTATGTTATATTTCTGTCATGGAGATGTCTTTAAAATTTAGCATGGTTAAATTCTTTTTTTTTTTTTGTTAACATTTTGTTAGTCATACCTATACCACCTTTAAGCAGCACACGATGGTTAAGTCTGGTGTACGAAATATCTGAATTATATATGATGCATTTTGCATCGCATAACTTATTTAACAATCTTGCCTTTGCATTTCTGCAGAAACATTTGGCAGCAGCTATCTTATGAGTGCATGAGATAATACAGACTTTTAATAGTGCAATTTCAACTTCAGTTACGTTTGTACCAATTGAATAATTGCCTATATTTGTGTATGGTGGGGAAATGTTCATCTGTTATCGTCTAAAAAGTGTTTGCATGGTAAGTAAAAATATGTGCTGTAAAGTATTTTATTCTTCCACGTTTATCATAGAAATAGTCCGTCTATGAATAAAGATGTTGCTTGACAGGCTTCTAGTATGCCCCCCTTTTGAAATCATGCAGATGCATTTATCTTCACCAAACTCCCTCCATATGTTCATTAGAAATGTCTAATAGAAATCAAATATCATCGTATTGTTCATATTTTTGTCATATACTTTCAGGTTGTCCAGCAAAGTAGCTACGTGTCTCGTTGAGATCTCTCATCCTGTGCATCAATTATATAACCTTCAGATGTCCTCAATAGATAAGAGGTTCGCTGCATGAATAAACAGCACCAGAGTGAGAATGTTTCCTTAAAATATTCCCCTGTGGCAGTTTATTCTATCAGTGACAATACAATCATTTCCTGTGTATAACTTTTGGATACAGGGCCAATGATGTATGTATTTCTCCATGTATGTATGCGTGCATGTATGTGTATGAATGCATGTGTGTGCATGTGTGTGTATCTAAGTATGTATCTAATGAGTGTGTATTATGTATATGTGTATATATATGCGTGTGCAAATATGTACGTATTTAGGTATATTTGCTTGATGTATGTGCTTGTACGGATGCGGGCATGTATGTGTATGAATGCAAATGTGTGCATATATGTGTGTGTATATTATCTAAGTTTGTATGTAATGTGCATATATATACATACATATATATATATATATATATATATATATATATATATATATATATATATATATATATACATATATATATAAGCGCATATATATACATGTTTGTCTACGTATTATGTATATATTTGTGTATATATATATATATATATATACATATATATATATATAAGCGCACATATATACATGTTTGTCTATGTATTATGTATGTATTTGTATGTATATATATATGTATGTGTGTGCGTGTGTGTATATCTATGAGCAATCGCATCGTGAGAGAAAAAAAAACAATATATTATGACTCAACATATATCAGAAAATAAATTCATTAAAAAAGAGAATAGATGAGGAGTAGTAGTAGTAGTAATTGTTATGTAGCTAGAATGGAAGTATTTGATAAGGTTCATATCTTTCTATTTGCTTACTTCCTTATTACCATTTTTATTATAATTACTATCATCATCATCATTATTATTTTTTATTATTATTATTATTTTTATTATTATTATTGTTATTAATAGTAGTAGTAGTAGTAGGAGGAGGAGTTGCAGTAGTAGTAGTAGTAGTAGTAGTAGTAGTAGGAGTTGCAGTAGTAGTAG
>NW_026341028.1:0-1458 GCF_001194135.2 Octopus bimaculoides | reverse complement strand
TATTATTATTATTACTACAATTATTTACACTAATATCATTTATCAATTCTACAATTCTATTATTAGGTATACATTGATTATTACCATCATTATTTAATTCATCTCTTGATGTGCTATCAGTTGGACTTATTCTTTCTACATTAGGTATATTGATATTATATGAACTATGTCCTTGATCACTATTATTTCTATTGGAGTTGGGCCTATCATCAACTTCAGTTAAAACCGCAACGTCATTACTGATGCATTCTATTTGTTGGTTGAAATTATGATTGGTAGGACTAAGTATATTGTTACTATCTTCATAATATCTTTCTCCATTATGATTTTCACTTCTATTTGTATAATTATTAGTAGCATCATAATTGGTATTAGCTAGATTATTACGTGTATTCATATGATCACTACTATAACTTTTATTCTAGCTGACTTGATGTTCTTTTTTGTTTAACCTAGCAATGATTGTACTTACATTAGGAAGGGTAGAGTAAGAAATTCTGACTGTATGACAAGAGAAGATTTTACTATATCTGTGGGAAGAAGGGAAATTTTTTTGCAAAATATTCATGAATTTTTTGTAAATATTTGTGGATATTGCACAGTTGAAAGGTATATTTAACCAGATAGAGTTTTTATTTTTTCTCTTAAATTTATTGCGTGGGTGGGTATGGGGTGTGCTATGATTACTATTACTTCCCAGAACATGATGTTCGTCGACACCACCCCTAGAGGCGATCTGGCGTACTGCTTTAGAAGGGCCCTAGACAAACTTAAGCTAAGAATTAAGGTTGTTGAAAGGCCAGGCAACCCTATTAAATCCCTTATCAGTAGAACATACCCTTTCAGTAGAACCCCCTGCACTGATAGGAACTGTATCGTATGTAGATGTAACCCACAAACGAACTGCAAAACCAGAAATGTGATCTATAGTATAAGATGTACAGAGGGACGATGCAGAAATAAGACAATGACATATGTAGGCGAAACAGCAAGGAGCATAGTGGAGCGGGCAAACGTACATTGGAGGGAACTTAAGGAAGGGAAGGACTCATCAGTTATGTACCAGCACGCTGAGCAAGAACATAGAGGCTCAATGAACAACATAGAAACTAAAATCTTATCTACACATAGCAGTGATGCAGCACTTAGACACATTACTGAAGCTACACACATAATAGAAGAGAAACCTAGCCTGAATAGGAAACTAGAATGGAACACTAACACACACCACTAACAAACCACAAACCACAGCATGTGACAACATGTTACCTATAAACCAATAATAATATGAACAAAGTATAATACAATACATAGATAAACAAATGGAATTAAATACTACATACGTTAACAATATTTAATTAAACACAAAAAAATACACATGAACAAATAAATAAATAAACACAAATACATACGAACACGTATTAACAGAGAATATAGGTGATACAGACACTCCCCATA
>NW_026341027.1:0-257 GCF_001194135.2 Octopus bimaculoides | reverse complement strand
CCGGGTCTTCTCACGCACAGCACATTTCCAAAGGTCTCGGTCAGTAGTATGTGTATATATATATATATATGAGTGGCTGTGTGGTAAGTAGCTTGCCTTACCAACCACATGGTTCCGGGTTCAGTTCCACTGCGTGGCACCTTGGGCAAGTGTCTTCTACTATAGCCTCGGGCCAACCAAAGCCTTGTGAGTCGATTTGGTAGACATAAACTGGAAGAAGCCGGTCATATATATGTATGTGTGTCTGTTTGTCCCCC
>NW_026341026.1:0-287 GCF_001194135.2 Octopus bimaculoides | reverse complement strand
ATATGTATATGTATTTGTATGTATATATATATATTTGTATAGATATATATATATATGTATATATATATATTTGTATAGATATATATATATATGTATGTATATATACATGTATATAGATATATATATATATGTATGTATATATACATGTATATACATATATATATATATGTATGTATATATACATGTATATACATATATATGTATGTATATATACATGTATATACATATATATATATGTATATATACATGTATATACATATATATATATACATGTATATATATATATA
>NW_026341025.1:0-252 GCF_001194135.2 Octopus bimaculoides | reverse complement strand
ATGGTGGAAATAGCTTCAAGTGTGTATTGAAAGTTATACACCTTTGAGTTGCTCAAGGATTTTCTCTCAGACATTTAAAGCTAGTGACTTAGCAATGATGTCCAGCTAGCTTCTCCCTCCTTCCCATTATTGCATGGGGTGGTTTGGAGATATTAAGGATGAACGGGATCTATTATCAACAACAATTAGAGAAAGTAAATACTTCAAGGGAGTCCTCTATATACTACATGCAAATATGAAGGTTTCACATAT
>NW_026341024.1:0-425 GCF_001194135.2 Octopus bimaculoides | reverse complement strand
TATATACATATTTATATATATGTACATATTTATATATATATATATACATATTTATATATATGTACATATTTATATATATTTGTACAGTTATATATTTGTGGGTATATTATGAGCGTGCGTAGATTTTTGTCTGCAAATATATGCGTATAAATTAGATGTGTTGTTGATTTCCATCATTTCAGGTGCTATTTTTAATTTGACTTTCTCATATTTGGTTTTGCTGTTACTGAGTTACAAAGTCAAATAAAAAAAAAGAGGAATAGAAAAGAAAACGAAAGAAACGTTGCTAATTATATATATAATTAGAATATACGTTGTTTTTTCCATTCTTGCCAAATGAAAAAATATATTAAGGATGATCATGAGTAAAATATTCACTATACATACATACATGCATACATACATACATACATACATACATACAT
>NW_026341023.1:0-425 GCF_001194135.2 Octopus bimaculoides | reverse complement strand
TGATTACATGTCACGATGCTTTGACCGATTAAGCTAAACTACCCACTACAGATTCCTAACTTTCTAAAAAAGACATCTCAACGCTTCTAAAAGCAAACTTCATTTGTTTATTTACGTTTGTCGTAATTTGAATTTAACATATGAGAGCGTCTCATAAAGCGAGATTTATATATCTTAATTTGCAGAGGAATTTGTAGTGGGTAGTTTAGCTTAATCGGTCAAAGCAACGTGACATGTAATCACGGGGATGTGAGTTCGAGTCCACAGCTAGCCACCTACACTTTTTTCTGCAAAATAGGGATAGTTTATCCTGTTCAGGCTATATTATTAGCATTATTCTGCGATTGAGAATTTTTGTATACATGTATGTATGTGTGATTGACCGTTGACTGAACACTATTCAATTTTTTTTCTCCAATTTTTTT
>NW_026341022.1:0-523 GCF_001194135.2 Octopus bimaculoides | reverse complement strand
CTGCTTAACTTCCCAAGCTAACCTGTCATATCTCTCAATTTTTCTTTCTTTCTTATTGTATACCTTGTTGTCAGCTGGGCATGCTATGTCTATGTTCCAGCATAGGTTGTTTTCTTTCTCAATTAAGACTATGTCTGGCTTCCTATTCTCTATCTCATGGTCACACTGAATCATAAAATCCCATAGGATCTTTGCGTTTCTATTTTTGACGATGCCTTCAGGTTTGTGGTCGTACCAATTTTTTGCTCTGTCAAGTTCATACTTGTGGCAAAGTGTCCAATGGACAAGCCTGGCTATATTGTCGTGGTGTTTTTTATATTCCTTCTGGGTTAGTGACGCACATTGACTGGTAATATGCCATACGGTTTCACCGTTTTGTCCACAGATTCTGCACTTATAACTTTCTGCTGTGTTGTCTGTTCTGTATTTTATGTAGTGCTTGCTCTTGGGCAGCACAAATTAGAGCCTCCGTATCCGGTTTTAAATCACTTTTAGTCATCAACAGTCATCTTTTTTCTCTGTC
>NW_026341020.1:0-287 GCF_001194135.2 Octopus bimaculoides | reverse complement strand
TCATATATATGTACATATATATGTATACATATATATGTATATATATATATGTATATTTATATATATTATATATGTATATATGTATGTATATTTATATATATTATTTATATATGTATATAAGTATATATATATGTATATGTATATATGTATATGTACACATATCTATATGTATATGTGTATATATATATGTGTATATATATAGATGCGTATGTATGTATATATATATGCGTATATATGTATATGTGTATATATATATGTATATGTATATATGTATACGTATATGTATA
>NW_026341019.1:0-698 GCF_001194135.2 Octopus bimaculoides | reverse complement strand
TTGAGCCCCAACGACATTATAGACTGCTTTATAACAAAATTATCAGTACAGTAATTGACCAAATAAAAGCACGATATTCATCCTTAGAAGAGTTTAAATTCATGGAACTTTTGAATTCCAACAAAGTTGATGAGTATTGCAAACAATTTCCTGTGGACTCTTTAGATTCTTTAAAAATGACTTATGGCAGATATTTTGATGTAATATGATTACAAAGTGAGTTCAATGTGATGTATCCAATGAAAGATTTTAAAATGCGAAGTGTAAGTCATTTAATGAGTTACATTTACAGCAGTGACCTTGTTGAAGCTATGCCAGAACTCTTCAATCTGTGCAAGTTGATTTTGACAATTCTGTCTACCACTGCTTCTGTAGAGCGATCCTTTTCAGCATTAAGTAGAATCAAAACATACCAAAGAAATGCGACAGGAGAAAGAAGACTGTCTGGGTTAGCACTAATGTCAATTGAAAAAGATTTATTACAACTATTGATCAAAAGAGAAGATTTCTATGAAAATATGATAGATATATTTGCCTAGAAAGATCGAAGAATTGAATTAATTTAGAAATTAGGTAAATAACATTTTAACGTAAGGTTCGACCATCAGTATTGTTTCGCAGGAGAAATGGTTCGACTTCTTCGTTAAACCTAACCTACATAGGTTTACCTTTCTGTGCTGCTGGGTGTAGTCTATTTA
>NW_026341018.1:0-593 GCF_001194135.2 Octopus bimaculoides | reverse complement strand
ATATATATATATATATATATATATATATATACGCGTATGTGTGTGTATTGGTAATAATAATAAGGTTCGCTAGAAGTGAAGGAATTGTCCCTTAGTGTATTTATATAAGTTATATAGAGAAAAGTTTTCAACTTTTCTAAGGAAATGAAATTAAATGGAAAGTAGTTAATAGAATATTCATGCCATTACATTTTTTAAAAAAATAAGTATAATAATCACGTAATTATTATATTTAGGATTTTTCGTCTATCGCTTGAGAATACTTGTGCCTCTACTCATGATTCTCAAGCGCCAGACGAAATATTCTTAAGAATAATAACGTAAATATTCTATTTTATGTTTCTTCTACTTTTAATTCCATTTTATATCATTTCATTTCCATTTAAGATGTTCTACATGTAAATAAACTAAGAAACAATTTTTTCATATCTTCTGTCTAATCTTATTAATATTACATATACACTATACAGTACTCTACCAAAATTCTTCTCTTCATATGTATATATATTTGTGCGAGTGTATATATATATATATATGATGCACCAGCATGACCGCAGCCACTTGGCTGAAACATAAATAAATAAATAGATAAA
>NW_026341017.1:0-299 GCF_001194135.2 Octopus bimaculoides | reverse complement strand
TTGGCGATTTAAATAAGAGTTTTGACTGTTATTTCCAGCAAGTAGACATAACAGTATGTCCTTTGATTAATTTTAATCCTTCAGCTATTTAATGGTTTTTTTTTCTTTTTGGCCTGCAATCGCCTATATTATTGATTTTGTTGTTATCACTTTTAATTGTTACACTAGATAATAATAGAGTCAATGATATCATCGAAAATATTTTTTTTCTCCAGAATTCTTTGCTCCGTATTGAAATGTGTGTGTGTGTATATATATATATATATATATATATGTAAAAATATGTGACACTTATTCGG
>NW_026341015.1:0-371 GCF_001194135.2 Octopus bimaculoides | reverse complement strand
ACACACACACACACACACACACACACACACACACACACACACACGAAGTTAATTAGTTAATGTATCGCTAAATAAACATTTATGCCAAATGCATCTCTACGAATGGAAGTAACTCGATCTGGGCTTTGGTGGCACCATGCAGGGAATTCATTAAGCGTATTAGTAATTAGATGGAGGTACGTTCTGAAGAACGTACCAATTTTTCTATATGGAACATGGCTTGATTTCCTGTGTTGGATTTAAAACTGGAGTAGCTGTATCTATTAATACACATACATGTTGGGAAGCAAACTTCTTAACGCGCGCTTTATCTCTCTCGCACACACACACACACACACACACACACACACATACACGCGCATATTTATATA
>NW_026341014.1:0-297 GCF_001194135.2 Octopus bimaculoides | reverse complement strand
CTCTCATTCTACTCTCTTAACCCTTGTTCTTCTTCTTCTCCTTTCCAGGATCTCAAATGATCAAGGCCAACAACTCTGGATTACAAACGGAGGCAAATCTACCCAATATCAAAATCACCACCAAATTATGCAACTTCTGTTTACCGTGCTATTTATTCTTGGATTAGCATTTCAAAGTTTTGTCGGTAAGTACTACTACTACTACTGGTTACAGAGTGGTCAGGGTTTCAAATAACTCCTTCTCCCTACCTGACAAACCTTTCTCATTTCTTTTTTCTCTTTTACTCCCTCTCATTC
>NW_026341013.1:0-510 GCF_001194135.2 Octopus bimaculoides | reverse complement strand
TACATACATATACATACATACATATACATACATACATATATACATATATAAATACATACATATCTACAGATACACACATGCTTACATACATATATATGTTCATATATATATATACACATATATATATACACGCACATACGCACACACACACACACACACACACACACACACGTATGAATAGACATGGAAGTGACTATATGAATCTATATGTATTTGTTTATGCAAATGTTCGTTTATGAAACTATTTCTATGCATATATGTATATGATGTATATATTTGCATGTATACGCACATACACACACACGCACACAGATACATGCACGGACACACACACACGCACACACATACACGCATACAAACGGATGCACACACACACACATTTTAACGTATATCTTCATAGAGAGGAAGGTATGTGTGCTGGTGTAGTGGATATTGTATTTGAAGAGATAAAGAAAAATGATTTTGGTAGTAACCATATGACTGGTTAAGCTCTAATATTACATATGTATG
>NW_026341012.1:0-633 GCF_001194135.2 Octopus bimaculoides | reverse complement strand
TTTGGGCATGTTGCACAATTTGGTCGACCACATTTTTTTACTTTCGCATCCGTTGTTTCGGAAAATAATTTTGCCTTGTGAGGATCTTTTTCAGTGATTTTGGTTATTTGAGGCTTTTGATGATTTTGTGTGTGTGTAACATTTCCTTTAAGTTGGGGTCCTTATATAGCATTGGTATGTTTTGTGTGATGATGGTGAAGGCTTCTTTGTTTCTGGGGTTGTATGTGGATATGTACGGCAGTATTTTCGGGGAATGTGTGTTGCTGTGTTTAACTTTTCTTATGTTTTCTATGTTAATTTATGATGCACGTCTGATTCCATCCTCTATGAGTTGAACTGGGTAGTGTCTATCAATTAGTGGGTTTTTGAGTTCTTGTAGTCTGTAGTCTCTAGTATTTTGTTCTGACACTATTGTGCATATCCTTCTTGCAAGGTTGAAGGGGAGGTTTGTCTTGGGGTGTCTTGGGTGGCATGAATCAAATAGTAGATATTGTTTGGCGTCTGTGGTTTTGTAAAATATGTCCGTTTCTATTTATAGGTTTACTTTTTTTATTAGTATATCCAAGAATGGGAGCTCCTTTTCGTTGTACTCCATTGTGAACTGTATGTTTGGGTTGACACTGTTCAATAGAC
>NW_026341011.1:0-209 GCF_001194135.2 Octopus bimaculoides | reverse complement strand
GTGGATCTTCATGCGATTTATCAATTATATCGATTCCAATAATTTGTATAGGATTTATTGATCTCAATGTGATTGAAATGGCAAGTCGACTGAATATAATGATAGGCAACAAGGGGTTTTCATTTGACGCACAGGCATTAGAGTCCAACGGCGTAATAGCTTATATCATATATACACATATATATATATACACACACATGCATATATAT
>NW_026341010.1:0-303 GCF_001194135.2 Octopus bimaculoides | reverse complement strand
TCTACTCTAGGCACAAGACCCGACATTTTTGGAGGGTGGCAGTCGATTAGATCGATTCCAGTACGACCCCGAAAGCATGAGCAGCAAAGCAGACCTCACCGGAATTTGAAATCAGAACGTAAAGGCGGACGAAATACCGCTAAGTATTTTACCCGGCGTGCTAACGTTTCTGCCAGCTCACCTTATATATATTAGGCAACAAACCAATCATATAAATACGCTCATAGAGGTAGCCGACATGGAAAGGAATATGGCGACTGCTCTCCACTGCCGGCGCTAGATTATAAGCACACACACACACGC
>NW_026341009.1:0-392 GCF_001194135.2 Octopus bimaculoides | reverse complement strand
ACATACATACATACATACATACATACATACATACAGACATACATATATACCAGAAACCTTCGCTATAGCAGTAGGCAAACTGCAGAATGGGAAGGCATCTGGAAGAAATCTAATAGCTGGATATTGGTACAAGAAGCTGATATTTTTTATAGAGGCCAATTGATACGTATGTTCAAAAGGACAATGGAAGGTAAGACTGATGTACCACATTGGCATACTACAGTAAGGACAAATCTTGTTGCCAAAAATGAAATCACCGACATATGTGTGTGTATGTATGTATGCATGCATTATGTATGTATGAATGTATGCATGCACGTATGCATGTATGTATATGGTCATGCGTTATATTTGCTAATATATATGTATATATATATATATATATATATGTG
>NW_026341008.1:0-238 GCF_001194135.2 Octopus bimaculoides | reverse complement strand
ATACATACATATGTGTGTGTGTGCGTATACCTGAGTGCGTGTGCGTGATGAGTCTATGTATCTTTGTTTTTATCTTTATTTTCGAATATTCTCACAAGATTGTAGTATCATTTTGTGCTCACGTAAACACACTGTTTGAGATTTTATCCGATCTTTACTAAAGTTTCCCTTCTAGAGGTTTTCGTAAATCTATAGTCAGAGTGAGGCCAACAAATTTGTCGTTGCGGAAACAGCAAAA
>NW_026341007.1:0-494 GCF_001194135.2 Octopus bimaculoides | reverse complement strand
ACACACACACACACACAAGCACGCACAGGTACGCATGCACAAACATGTACATTCATATGCATTTTAGTATATACATACGTACGTAGACACGCATACTAACATATGTATATATGTATATATATATTTATAAATATAATTAAGGGATCAGCAAATATTTGTATGTATATATATATATATGTATGTATATGTGTATATATATATATATTTAGATATTTAGATATATAGTGAGAGAGAGAGAGAGAGTGAGTGAGAGAGAAATGTAAATTCCTACAGAAAGAGATTGACAGATGAGAGACAGACACTGAGAAATATAGAACATCGCATGTGAGAAAGTAGAGGTGGCATCGACTCTAATATTTATACATATGTGTGTATGTGTTTCTGTGTGTATGTGTGCCTATGTGCGTGTATGAGTGCGCATGCCACCGTATACAAATATACATGCTATATATACATACATACACACACACACACACACACACACACACACACAC
>NW_026341006.1:0-413 GCF_001194135.2 Octopus bimaculoides | reverse complement strand
CGTCGTTCCAGTTAACTCAGCTGTAGAAAGGAGTTGCGATGTCACAGGTGCCAAATTGAATCGGCCTTTGCCTTTCACTTGGATAATATCTGTGGCTTAGAGAGGGGAGGCCGGTATGCATGGGCGACTTTTGGTCTTCCATAAACATTCTTGACCGGACTTGGGCCTTTGAGCGTAACTTTCTACGTGCAATACAGTCGTCAGTCATGACCGAAGGGGGCATCAGCATATATATGTATACATATGTATGTATGTATGTATGTATGTATGTATGTATGTATGTATGTATGTATATATATATATATATATATTTAAGATTAAGCAGGGTATTGGATTTAACCAAACCCCGCAGGATACAGCTACTACCGAGTGAGTGCTGTATACCGATTAGTTTGCCCCAATCGTTGTATGAA
>NW_026341005.1:0-725 GCF_001194135.2 Octopus bimaculoides | reverse complement strand
CACACACACACACACACACACATATATGTATGTATGTATGTATAAATTATTAAAATTATTTATAACCAAAAGGCACAAGTGTAGACATCACTAAGATGATTAACGATATTAGTCAGCACCAGCGTTGCTGGAAATAAGAGTCAGTATAATTTTTAGCCACGGGGAAGCATGTATATATGTATGTATATATATATATTTATATATATATCATCATCATCATCATCATCATCATCATCATCATCATCATCATCATCGTTGGACGATTTGACTGAGGACTGGTGAAACTGGATGGCAACACCAGGCTCATATTTATATATATACATATATACATGCATATATATACATACATATATATATACATACATATACGTACATACATACATACATATATACATATATATATTTCGTTTTGGGATTTGGTTTGCAAGATTTTTTATGTGATTTCATGTGTTGAAGCATATTCTGTTGTGTCTGGGGAGAGTAATTTTCTTATTGTGCCTTAAAATTTAACACACTCACCGGTAAAATTTCCGCTTATTTTTATTCTTTTTATTTTTTTTTTTAATTTAAAAAATTTCTTTTTATATTTTTTCTTTTTATTTTTATAATATTTTTATTTTTTTAATTTTTTTTTATTTACTTTCCTAAAATTTTCGTTGTGCCTTGCAACCCTATCAATAGTCTTGACTGTCCGTTATTTACTCTGCGTTCTTTTTTGCTTTTGT
>NW_026341004.1:0-392 GCF_001194135.2 Octopus bimaculoides | reverse complement strand
TCTTCAAGAAATTCTGTGTAATGCCACCAAAGTGCTACAACATTGATAGGCTTACACTATGTGCATCTGTATGTGCACGCGTTTTGCACCAGATTCTTGTGGCATATATATATATATATACCCACAATATGTAGGTGTGCATATGTTAATACATACACACACAAACACACGTAGACGTATATATATATATATATATATATATGTATATATGTGTGTGTGTGTGTGTGTGTGTGTGTGTATGTGTGTGTGTGTGTGTGCGTGGTGCAGGTATGGTTATATATCACTATGATATTTGTATAGGAAGCGGTTTTGTAGCTGTACATGTTTATATGCATCTGGGTGTGTATGTATGTATGTATGTATAATAATAATAATAATAATAATAATAATAA
>NW_026341003.1:0-274 GCF_001194135.2 Octopus bimaculoides | reverse complement strand
TATTATTATTATTATTATTATTATTATTATTATTATTATTGCCGTTACAACTACTGCGGTTACTCGTCAGCGTCATCATCACCATCGCGTCTTCCATATTTATTCTCTTTTCTGTTATTTCTTTCGCCTTTCCTTAATTCTCAATCTAATTTGCTTCATAAATTTTTCCCTTTCAGCATCATCATCGTCATCATCATCATCGCTACAGTAGTCGACGTCGTCACAAGCACCATCATCACCACCACCACCACAACATCATCATCATCATCATCAT
>NW_026341002.1:0-312 GCF_001194135.2 Octopus bimaculoides | reverse complement strand
ATATATATATATAACATACATCAAGTGCAGGACATCACCAACGAGGGAAAATTACGTAGACACACGAACTAGATGTAGCTAGATGTACTTAATACAACCTAAAATTCGGGAATGTTTTGAATATTTTCACAGTTCTTTTATTTGCTTTTAGTTATAGATTCTTCATTAATCTTGGCTTGTGAAGATCATTTTATGTGTATAGATATATGCCATTATTCGGTTTATTTCAAGATTTCTTGCCAATAAAGAACCAGTTTCTAATCTAGATCCAAGGCTCCTTCATTGGAATTTCAAAATCAACAACAGGGTATT
>NW_026341001.1:0-368 GCF_001194135.2 Octopus bimaculoides | reverse complement strand
CATGACCACAGCCACTTGGCTGAAACCCATAAATAAGTAAATAAATAAATATATATATATGTATGTATATGAATATGTTACAAACACACACACATATGCATACAAGCCTGCATGTTTCCATACATTTTTCAATACCTATTTACAGATATATATAATTAAACCTACGCGCAAATACATATATAAATCTGCCTTTATATGTATGGTTATATACATATACATACATATATTTATTTGACTGATGCATACATACATACATACATGCATACGTATGCACACACACACACGCACATAAGTAACATTCAAATGTAGATATGTATGTGTGTATATAATTATATATATACATGTACATATATAATATATATATATAT
>NW_026341000.1:0-328 GCF_001194135.2 Octopus bimaculoides | reverse complement strand
GACGTATATAAATACATACACATATATATACTCAGATGTATATATATATATATACAGAGACATAAATATACACATGCATACACACACACACACACACACACACACACATATATATATATACACACGCATATATATATATATATATATATACACCCAGACGTATATAAATACATACACACATATATATACTCAGATGTATATATATATACAGAGACATATATATACACACGCATACACACACACACACACACACACACACATATATATCTTTATTTGTATGTATGTACAAGCGAGAAATAGGAAAGCCAACACAAACCCACCCACTCAC
>NW_026340999.1:0-759 GCF_001194135.2 Octopus bimaculoides | reverse complement strand
ATGAATGTTTCGTCGCTGAATCCCCCAATTCCTCATGTTGGGCACCGAGAAGTGGTCGTCAGATCATTGACCATCTTCTCCTCCTGTTTTCTATCTTAACTGCACTCTTTTGCTCCACTACTAGCAAAACTCTCTGTCGGCTGCCCACGCCATCCTCTTATCAACTGTCTTTCTTTCTCTTCGTGTTACCCCACGGGGTGTGAATAACCTCCATACCGTATGTGCATCTAATCTTCTACAACTCATCTTGACTAGGAAACGTCATGCCTGACAAACGGTTCCGGATTTGGTATTCTTCTACATAAAGTTGTGGTCGGACAGTAAATTCGTTCAAGGTTATCTTCTAACAGAACTACATGGTTGTCGGGAGAACTTGCGGTTGTTGCAACCTTTCTTCCATGTCTCATGACCGGGTCTTTGAGGCAAATTGTTTACTATTACTGTTGAGGTCGATGTTTACAAAGTCAGAAAACAACACAGCTCCCATGACTTTCGGAAACACTTTTTTCACGCTAGGAGATGCTGAAGTATGGAACAAACTGCCAGCATCAGTTGTTAGTTGTCGGAGCACTGCATCCTTCAAAACTTCCATGCTTCCTGAGATTCACCAATACTACACCTGATTTTCTCCCCTCTATACACACACAAGCATGGATCTGACTCATACACTGTTCACTTTCCAGACATTTGTAAATTACTGCATATGCTCTATGCGCACTTTTGTCAAGTTGTAGTGCACCTGAGCACTGTATACAATAA
>NW_026340998.1:0-238 GCF_001194135.2 Octopus bimaculoides | reverse complement strand
CTGTGTGACCCCTCTGTCCGGCATTTGCCATGATAGATCGCTAGCCACTATACATTCTTCATTTTCTCTCCTTGTTTCTTTCTGTCTTCCTTTCTGTGGAAGAGCGTAGGCTCGAAACGTTAGAAACTTTTTCACTTCCCGAGCGTTAAGCTAATACATCTGTTTATTGTCTATACCACCTGTCTTCGTGTCTTCGTCTTTTGTTTCTTTTTTGTGAATATATATATATATATATATA
>NW_026340997.1:0-337 GCF_001194135.2 Octopus bimaculoides | reverse complement strand
TGTGTGTGTGTATATATATATATACATATATATATATACATACATACATATACATATATTTGTATATATATGTACATACATATATATATATATATATATATATATATACATACATATAAGTACATACATATATATATACATATATATATATATATACACATATATGTATGTGTATGTATATATACACACACACACACACACACACACACATACATATATATATATACAACAGCAGCAGCAGCAGCAACAACAAAAATCGAAGAACATAATTCCAACGACGCAAATATCATATATATATGTATGTATATATATATATGTATATATATATATATGTATA
>NW_026340996.1:0-507 GCF_001194135.2 Octopus bimaculoides | reverse complement strand
GCACATGTCTCCTAGATATATGTTATAATTTTTTCAAAATCCACTGCGCAATTCGAAAACTATAGGTCTAACCGTTAAAAATAAGGTAAAAGTTTTTATTTTTTTCTTCCCTTTGAAATGTTTTAACTTTTTTTGTATAAGGGAAAGTGGTTGGTTGCATTGGAATTTCAGGAAAATTTTCCGCTGATTTTGAGCCCGTCACCAATAAGTCTGTCACGTAACTTTGGTCCCGAATGTAAAAATGACTTCTCATATTTCAAAGCATATATTCTCAACGCAAATCTTCCATTTGCCCATTCTAGAGGAATGGGAAAGCATCTTTTTCAGCTGCTTTTCCTTTTTAGTCTTCAGGGACGAAATTGTCTTTTTTTCAAAGTTCATCAGACTGTTACACAAATAGTGAAACGATTTTTAGAAGAACATACCTGTTCTTCTTAATGTCTGCACCAATCCTTTAAAAAATTATTATCATCATTATTATTATTATTATTATTATTATTATTATTA
>NW_026340995.1:0-204 GCF_001194135.2 Octopus bimaculoides | reverse complement strand
GTATGTATGTATATGTCTATAAATATACATATGTATGCATATATATATGTATGTATGTTTGTATATGTCTATAAATATATACATGTATGCATATGTATGTATGTAAGTATATATATGTATGTATATCATAAGTGTACATACATGTGTATGTGTATGTTTATGTATTAGAAAACAGCAACATTATCCCAAAAAAAAATCTTTGAA
>NW_026340994.1:0-212 GCF_001194135.2 Octopus bimaculoides | reverse complement strand
TAACCACACAGCATATATCCACAACACCCCTTAGGTAATCCCTAACAACCCTACTTAACTTTAATTTATCTCCATTTTAATTTTTAATCTTTAATTTTTAACTCCTCTATCTTATTTTTAAGGACCTTAATCATTTGATACTACATATATGGACTTACAAGAAGATACATGTGTGTGTGTAAATGTGTGTGCATGTATTTTTATGTATGTAT
>NW_026340993.1:0-593 GCF_001194135.2 Octopus bimaculoides | reverse complement strand
TGCAGGTGGGGCCCAGTTAGAATTTTCTTCAGGTCGAATAGCCCATCCCGTTCAAAAGGTTCCTGAATTAGAGTTATTTAAGGATGTTGAACGAAACACCCGTGTTTTCAAAGGTGAATTATTCAAACCCCAAAGAATTCCTCTCAACATGTGGATATGATGCTCCCCGACTACTTCTGCTCATGATCCGAGATGCACATATTGTCAGCCACCAAGGGACATGCTCAACTGGTTAAGGTCAAACAACTGACAAGCAAATTTGTGGTATTGAGCAGAATATTTACTGTAGCCCATCTTTTATACCAAGACAAAACAATGTACATGATAACACTTCCAAACAGAAGCCATGAGAGCCACTGCCTGGTACTGCACCAGGGCATTTTATATTGTTATTCTTCTTATTATTATGTTTTTTTTTTCTTTCTTCAAATTTTCTTCCATTTCGCGCCGAGTGTTTTCCGTACACCTAGGGCAGAGAAGCTCGCTGTATGCATTCTCAGTTTACACACGCAAATTCACAGGTAAAAAATATGTATGTAAAACAATTAATAAATAAGTAAATTCATGAATGGATGTTGTTTTCACAGCGATAA
>NW_026340992.1:0-260 GCF_001194135.2 Octopus bimaculoides | reverse complement strand
TATATGTGTGTATACATGCATATATATTCTTTGTATTATATATATACATACATACATACATAGACATATATGTGTGTGTGTGTGTGTGTGTGTGTGTGTGTGTATGCGTATATTGATGTATCGATGTATGTGTTTACATGCTTATATTAGTACGTATATGTATATATATATATAAAATAAAAACATACATACACATGCATACATACATAAGTGTTTATATGTGCAAGTGTGTCAGCATGGATATATATATATATATATAT
>NW_026340991.1:0-457 GCF_001194135.2 Octopus bimaculoides | reverse complement strand
AACTCGGCTTCTTCAAGTTTCTCTTGCATATCAACACAGAATTGTTTGCAATTTTGCTTGTCATCTGCCGTTATGGCCTGAACGAGCTGCAGCTTGTAGGGTCTCATTAGTAAACGTTTCCTCAGGACGCACCAAACTGTCGTTGGAGGAATCTGGGTTTCCAGACTTGTTCTTCTATGGACTTCTTGAAGCTTTGCAAGAGTTTTTAGCGAACCCGCACAACTGTCTCTTCCGATGGTAGTGCTCTGCAATGACAGCCATCCGCTTTGAATTTTTTGCGCTATGTCCAAATTTGCATTGCCATTGATGACTTTTTAGAGAACTCTCTCACAAATCCATGCTGTCTTCTTCGACTGTGTTCGAGCATACTCCGACACACAAAACGCCTTTTCTTCTCCAGTGAATGCCATTTCTATACCTGAAAAGATAAACATATCAAACATTAGACATAAAATTT
>NW_026340990.1:0-346 GCF_001194135.2 Octopus bimaculoides | reverse complement strand
ATATTATTATTATTGTTATTATTGAAGAATCGATGTCTTGTTTTGTTTTCATTTAATATATCACGCTTTCATATTTACATAATGATTTTATTTATTTATTTATTTATTTATGACTTTACTATTTATGTCCCTTTTATATATATTTCCCGGACGGTCTATATTTATCACTCATCATTCTTTCGGACAATAAACATTAGGAAATATCAAGGATGTCATTTATTTGTTTCAATCCGACATTTTCTATTGTCTGATTAAGTAAAGCAATATATCACTCAACACGAACACCCACAGACAAAGACACATATATACACACAAAGTACATACACGCATTCACACACATACGCAT
>NW_026340989.1:0-228 GCF_001194135.2 Octopus bimaculoides | reverse complement strand
GGCGGTGCTCCAGCATGGCCGCAGTCAGATGACTGAAACAAGTAAAATAGAGTAAAGAAAGAGAGAGTATTACTACATATTCTTCAGTACCTTGCATTTTTTTGTGTGTTATGTGTTTTTGGTAATTTCTGATGGAGGGGATGCTTTGATCTTACGATGCAATTAAAAATCCTTCAGCTCATTATTATTATTATTATTATTATTATTATTATTATTATTATTCAGTAG
>NW_026340988.1:0-341 GCF_001194135.2 Octopus bimaculoides | reverse complement strand
TCCCCTCTGTGTTGAGCCCTGTGTGGCTAATAAAGAAACCTATCTATCTCCTTCCCCTTCCCCAAAAGAAAAGCTTTACTGCGTACCTTGTCCCCTCTGTGTCGAGCCTGCCTGGCTAATAAAAAATCATATCTATCTATCTATCTATCTATCTATCTATCTATCTATCTATCTGTCTGTCTGTCTGTCTGTTTATCTATTTATCTATCTATCTATATATCTATCTATCTGTCTGCCTGTCTGCCTGCCTGTCTGCCTGTCTGCCTGCGTGCCTGCGTGCCTGTCTGTCTGTCTGTCTGTCTATCTGTCTATTTATCTATCTGTCTGTCTATCTATCTATC
>NW_026340987.1:0-254 GCF_001194135.2 Octopus bimaculoides | reverse complement strand
TACATATATACATACGTACATACATATCTACGTACATATATACATACATACATATATACATACATGCATGTATACATATATACGTATGTATGTATGTATGTATGTATGTATGTATACACATGCAAACACACACATACTTATACACAAACACACATATACATAATGATAGATATAGAGAGATATAAAGAGATGGATGAATGTGGGTGTAAATATATGTGTGTGTGTATGCATGTGTGTGTGTGTGTGTGTGTGTG
>NW_026340986.1:0-317 GCF_001194135.2 Octopus bimaculoides | reverse complement strand
TATCACAGGGTAAGAGTAATACTCAAGAAAGAGCTGAATGCAAGAAATAGGATCGAAGGGCTCAATAATTTAGCCATTCCAGACCTGATTTACAGTTTCAATATCATTAACTGGTCAATTACTGAAATATGCAACCTAGACAGAAAAATATGAAAATTGTTGACAACGCATAGAATGCACCACCCTAAGGCAGATATAGAACGACTTCAACTCGGGATTTGCTGTTGCTTTTGGACAATTCATGAGGTACCCATTTTCCGAGTTTAAGAACCTTTCCAAGTTGCTGAAGATGACGATGAACAGTTGTATGGTTTGAA
>NW_026340985.1:0-415 GCF_001194135.2 Octopus bimaculoides | reverse complement strand
TTGCCTCAACAGGTCTTCGCAAGTGGAGTTTAGTGTCCAATGAAAGAAGGAAAGTACGCATAAGTGGACTGGCTGAGGCCTTAGATTTAGGTTTCACTTGGCTTGCCGGGTATTCTCACGCACAGCATATTTCCAATTGGCAGAGTTTCTACAGCTGGCTGCCCTTCCTAATGGCAACCACTCAGAGAATGTAGTGGATGCTTTTACGTGCCACCGGCACAAAGGTCAGTCGGGCGGTACTGGCAACGGCCACGCTCAAAATGGTGTATTTTATGTGCCACCCGCACAAGAGCCAGTCCAGGGGCACTGGCAACGATCTCTCTTGAAAGTCCTTACACATGCTGCGGGCACAAGTGCCAGAAAGACGACGCTGGGCACAGGTGCCTTCACGATTTCACTTTCCCCAATAAGTCTT
>NW_026340984.1:0-285 GCF_001194135.2 Octopus bimaculoides | reverse complement strand
ATATATATATATATATATGTATGTATCTATGTATGTATGTATATATGTATGTATATATGTGTGTATATGCTTACTTGTGCGTATAAGTGTGTGCGCGCAGCGAGTGTATGTGTGTGTATGCATATACGTATAAATGTACCATGTAGGCATATGTGGATTTGCTGCGTATATGGAATTGTATGTGTGTTTGTGTGTGTGTGTGAGTATGTGTGAGTGTGTGTGTGTGTATATATGTTGTGTATGTCTCTCTCTCTCTCTCTCTCTCTCTCTATATATATATATATA
>NW_026340983.1:0-398 GCF_001194135.2 Octopus bimaculoides | reverse complement strand
CCTCCTCTCTTTCTCTCTCTTTCTCTCAATTTTTCTTTCGTGCTCTCTGACTATTTATCTTTCTCTCCCTCTCATCTATTAGTACAACCACACACGTATTTATATGTTTATTGCTTTTGCTTCATATTTTATATATAAGTGTATGTGTGTGTATGTACATGTATATATGTTCATATGTATGTATATATATATGTATGTATATACACACATATGTACATATATTTATATATGTACTCACATGCACGCACATACATATATGTACACACACACACATATGTACATATATGTGTACACACACACACACACATATTTGTATTGCTTTCGTTTTGTATTTTGTAGGTCTATATATGTGTGTGTTACTTTCTAGCTGTCTCAGAAATGTGTGTGTGTGTGTGTGT
>NW_026340982.1:0-284 GCF_001194135.2 Octopus bimaculoides | reverse complement strand
TCTTGTTTGTTGTTAACACAACATTTTGGCTGATATACCATCCAGCCTTCTTCAGGTGTCTTGGGGGAAATTCCAAACCTGGGTTTTCATTCCTAAGGTATTTTTTGATGTTATTATTATTATTGTTGTTCAGGTCACTGCTCGGAATCGAACTCAGAATCTTGGGGTTAGTAGCCCGTGTTCTTAACCACTACGCCATATGCCTGTGGGCAATTATGGAGTGAATTTTAGGATTTATAAATCTAATATTTTTCTATCCTTCCTTAATACCAGTTTCCATATGC
>NW_026340981.1:0-303 GCF_001194135.2 Octopus bimaculoides | reverse complement strand
TCAGCTAATTGCTTCACCACATACCGAATTTAGAAATAGGAGTTAAAATTTCCTTTTCTACTACTGTAAGAATCTCCTCGACAGTAACACAATTCTTTACGTAGAGAAAGAGGAAAACATTGAATCAACAACGACTCCGATTAACCACAGACGCTTTTGGAGATTAAAGTGTTTTTAATTACTTATTTCTCTCTTAAGTGTAGCATTTCCAATTATAAAATTTGAAAGGGCTAGGGTTAAATGTGCACACGACCGAGCGACATCGTGCAACAGATATCCAACCAACACTTCCAAAATTTACAC
>NW_026340980.1:0-305 GCF_001194135.2 Octopus bimaculoides | reverse complement strand
ATCATCATCACCATCATCACCATCATCACTATCAACATCATCATCACTATCAACATCATCATCATCTTCACTATCAACATCATCATCATCATCATCACTATCACCATCATTATTATCACCATCATCGCCATCATCACCATCATCATCACCATCATCACCATCATCATCATCATTGCAAAGTTTATTCTGTTGCAAGTATTATGATCAAATCTCTAGTCTGAGGATACACTCCTTCTTGTCTCCCACTAATCTCTCTTAAGGGTCGTGGAAACTGCTCTTCCCTCCGACTAAAAGACATGTAAAAA
>NW_026340979.1:0-282 GCF_001194135.2 Octopus bimaculoides | reverse complement strand
CCCGTACGATTTTCACTACAGTGTTAGAGTTAGGGTTTGTTAGGGTTAGGGTTTGTTAGGGTTAGGGCTTGTTAGGGTTAGGTAGGTAATGATGCGGGATTTAATCTCAAGATTTACGAAAAGATTTTCAAAATAAACTCACAGTTTGTAGGGAATAAATGTTTGTTGATCGTATTTGAGAAAGATGTCTCGCTGGTGAAGGACGGTGTTAGAAATGGAATGTAAACTTACCATTCCCGCCAATTAGAATGAGGTCATTGGTAACCATAGGTACATATATAT
>NW_026340978.1:0-500 GCF_001194135.2 Octopus bimaculoides | reverse complement strand
TTAACCTCACAGGTGTTAGGGTTTCTACAGTTACAATTGTTACTAATATTGGATGTACTATTGTTATGTGTATGTGTGTTGATAGAGGTAGAGTTTGTGTAAATATGGGAATCGTTAGTAGAAGATACAGAGCTATTTGAATAATTGGGGTTAGTATTAGTAGTAGAGGAGGTTAAATTCTTATAGTATAGATTTAGTTTTCTATTGTTAAGGAAGAAATGATCCCAAAGAAGTTAGGAGAAACAGAAAAGCCAAAATCTAATTTTGATTCAACATCGTTTTTCCTCCATTTTTTAAATACTTGTTTATGGTATATTTATAACGAAATTTTTCAACTACATACATATATATACATATACATATATATATGTATATGTGTATATGTATGTATGTACATATATATGTGTGTGTATATATTTATATATATGTATATGTATATATACATACATGTGTATGTGCCTATATATGTATATTTATATGTGTATATTTATATATATATA
>NW_026340977.1:0-610 GCF_001194135.2 Octopus bimaculoides | reverse complement strand
TGACACAGAGTGTGACAAGGCTGGCCCCTTTGAATTACAGGTACAACAGAGACAGGAAGAAAGAGTGAGAGAACGTTGTGGTGAAAGAGTACAGCAGGGTTTGCCACAACCCCACTGCTGGAGCCTCGTGGAGCTTTATGTGTTTCCGCTCAATAAACACTCACAACGCCCAGTCTGGGAATCGAAACCGCGATCCAATGACCACGATTCCATTGCCCTATCCACTGGACCATTGGGCCTCCATGCATATATACATATATATATATATGTATAAGTAAAAGTGTCTGGTTTAGTTGTTAAGGTAAGCAGCACATGACCATAAGGTCGTGAGTTCAATTCCTGGTGGAATGTTGTGTCCTTGAGCAAGACACTTTATTTCATGTTGCTCCAGTCCACTCAGCTAGCAAAAATGAGTTGTACCTGTATTTCACAGGACCAACCTTGTCACAGTCTGTGTCATGCTGAATCTCCCAGAGAACTATGTTAGGGGTACATGTGTCTGCGGAGTATGCAGCCACTTACAGGCTGTTCTGTTGATCTGAGCAACTGGAAATCTCACTGTCATAACAAATGGTGTACCATATATATATATATATATATATAAATATAT
>NW_026340976.1:0-330 GCF_001194135.2 Octopus bimaculoides | reverse complement strand
TTTCAGCCAAACGTTTACCAATTTCAATGGATTTCACTCAAATTTGACGTTGGTGTAACTTAGTTTGGTTTGAAACAATGCGCTTGATTGGCTTAATAATCCTAACTTGATCCTGGGCAACGCCGGGATAAACTACAAGTGTTGAATAAACCCATAATTAACTGACCTTCCTGTATTTTCTTTTACTTAAAGACAGAATTTTTCAGCACCTGTTTGTAACTATATACCAGGTTGTATGACAAATATTTTGTTGGGCCGCCAGGCAGCCCTTTCGTGAATACCCTTAAAATCAGAAACTTTTCACACGAAATAATGAAATGAATAGAAATT
>NW_026340975.1:0-216 GCF_001194135.2 Octopus bimaculoides | reverse complement strand
TTTATGAAAGGAAAGAAGAAAGTAGGGATCATTTCGTTTTGGCTGCCAGCATTTCAAAAATTAGAGTTTACCAAAAATTTTTTAATTTGTCACAATAAATACATTTTTGCCTAAACTGAATTGCTGGAGTCATTTCATTTTTTCCAGGAAAATATTTTTTAAATGTTATAGAGGGTTAAAGTTTAATATATAAAAAATACAAAAATGGGACAAGAA
>NW_026340974.1:0-577 GCF_001194135.2 Octopus bimaculoides | reverse complement strand
CTGGAACCTTCGACGTCGTAAGCGACGGAGTGCCAACAACAACAACAATAGTGTTATCGTATAGAGTGGAAGTTCAATTCGAAGTTTTGAACTCATTATCTTGTGGTTAATAATCCCAATTTCGATTTGAAACCATCTGTCTTTAAACATTATTTTACTGGGTTTAGTCTTTCGATTGTCGCCATGATGGGATACAACCTTCAAAAATTTAATTGATCAAAACTGACCTTAGTACGTATTTCAATCTGGCATTTATTTTATAGATCTCTATTTGATGAACTGCTAACCTTGAGACATAGTGGGACACAATACTCGATTTAACAACAAATGTAAACACACACACACACAAACACATATTAGGTGCAAGAATAACTGTGTGGTTGAGAAGTTTGCTTCCCAACCACGTTCAGTCCCTCTGCATGGTACCTTGGACAAGTATTTTCTACTATAGCCCAAGGCCAACCGTAGACTTGTGACTGAATTTGATAGACGAAAAGTGTAGCGTTGTTCATCAGAAAATGACCAAAAAACATATTTATAAAGAAGAGTTGTTTGCTTCATACTCCTCGTGTGCCGA
>NW_026340973.1:0-557 GCF_001194135.2 Octopus bimaculoides | reverse complement strand
ACACACACACACATATATATATATATATATATATATATGAGAAAAAGCATAAAACGTTATTGATCTGCCTTATAGCACAGAGATAGGCAATCTCGTCTTCTTTCCTTCTCCGTATCTATTTTTCTACTACATCTTTTGTCTTTTCCGCACGGAAGTTATTATTTGTCTTCAGCAGTCGACATCCTTAATTGTGGTGGATATCAACATTGTAAATGGAAATAAACTACAGGGTATTATTACTGTAAATCACGATTTTCGACGGGAATCGCGCAGCTTCGTAGGGAATGCCTTCTACATGATAGTTTTGTTCGCTAGCTATAGCATTGACATACAGCACACACGCACAAAACACGCACGATTACGTGTGAATGACTGCATGCAGACCGACGTTCAAGAAATACTGCGTAGGTATATATACTATCAGTGTGTACACGTATGTATGTATTTATGCATGTGTGTGTGTGTGTGTATAGATAGATAGATAGATAGATAGATATAGGTACATCTATCCATATATATACACTTGTGTATGTGTGTCTGTATATATATATATATAT
>NW_026340972.1:0-301 GCF_001194135.2 Octopus bimaculoides | reverse complement strand
TGATAATTATTTCTTATATAGTGACCCAAAAGTCACTGACGGGTTTCAATTTTTAATAACTATTTTAACTTTACAAATAGATGCATGAAATTTTGATACAATATAAAAGACATAATGGAAATTAATTTGCACAAATCAAATTTTGCAACACCACTACATCACATATGAAAAATGACATCGCTTAAATGGCAGCCATTTTCGACTTCGTACACCCATACTCTTTCCAAAACTTGCACCATAAGACCCTGAAGAGTTTCAGGCCCCACTTCTCTGATTTCTCTATTGATGTTCTCCTTCAGTT
>NW_026340971.1:0-267 GCF_001194135.2 Octopus bimaculoides | reverse complement strand
CGTTCGTTCATTCTTTCGTACGTTCGTTCGTTCGAACGTACGTGCGTTAGGTTGTTCGTTCGTTCGCCGTTCTTTCGTACGTACGTTCTTTCGTTCATTCGTTCGTACGTACGTTCGTTCGTTCGTACATACGTGCGTACGCTTGTTAGTTTGTTCGTTCATACGTATGTACGTTCGTTTGTTCGTTCGTACATACGTACATTCAATTCTTTGTTCGTTTTTTTTCGTACCTACGTACGTTCGTTCGTTCAATCGTTTGTTCGTAC
The DNA here is from genome assembly GCF_001194135.2 of Octopus bimaculoides. NCBI lineage: Eukaryota > Metazoa > Mollusca > Cephalopoda > Octopoda > Octopodidae > Octopus > Octopus bimaculoides. The sequence goes on along the minus strand of NW_026340971.1, from coordinate 1 downwards.
G
>NW_026340970.1:0-594 GCF_001194135.2 Octopus bimaculoides | reverse complement strand
ATATATATATATATATATATATATATCGTGTTGAGTATGGTGTTGCAGTCACGATCCCTAGATAGAGAGTATCAAAGAATGGAGTTAGAAAATTGCATTTATTGCTTAGTTTACAAAACAGATTTCCATTAAACCAATGTTTAGTCAAACCTTTACAAAGTTGACAACAACGAGTTTATGTCCATGAACTATGCAGTCTTTCCGGGACAAATCTGTGCAATCTTTCCGTGACGAAATCAAATAGTCTGAACGCCGTTAAAATCAATAAACTGATTAGTTTTTCAATATCGATCAAAAGCGTATCTACCATTAGATCGAGCCTAAACAAACGGTTATAAGTAAACACTTTGGTCTTCGACTGACCCTGAACTCTAGCTCCTTGAAGAAGACGCGCAGTTGAAAGACATGCCGAAAATAAAGTTGAACTTATGTGGCACATCCGCACCTAGGATGCATTACATCTGTTTGTTTAGGCATCTCACCTCAGAGACACCGATGCAGGACGGGTCGAAACGACCGTAGGGAATAATAAAGAATCTCATGAATTCCATTTTCTTTCTCTAGTATTATATATATACATATATATATAATATA
>NW_026340969.1:0-311 GCF_001194135.2 Octopus bimaculoides | reverse complement strand
GCACCGACATCCGAAACTGAGAGTTTTATCATGGCTACCGAATCATTGTCACATATTATATTTACAGATACATTCCTCAATTTACATAATATCGAGGTCTACCCATTACTCTTTTTGTCATTTGAGTGTGGCCATGCTGAAGCACCGCCTTTATTCGAGCAAATCGACCCCAGGACTTATTCTTTGTAAGCCTAGTACTTATTCTATCGGGGGTTTTTTGCCGAACCGCTAGGTTACGGGGACGTAAACACACCATCATCGGTTGGGGGAACAAACACAGACACACAAACACATACACACACATACATATA
>NW_026340968.1:0-309 GCF_001194135.2 Octopus bimaculoides | reverse complement strand
ATATATATGCATATCATCATCATTTAGCATCTTCTTTCCATTCTCCCATTTGTTTCACACACAAACACACATTTATATATGGTTATACATACCCACATTTATCTATGTTTCTATCTATATCTATATATATATGCCAATGTATGTATCATTCATCCCAATTGACATTGGCTTCCTGGCAAAGGGTACTACTGAAATTATAGACTTCTCTTCTACACAGCGAGATACATATTACACTGTTTCAGTTATATCAATTATGCATTCTTTAATTTTTCATATGAAGAGGAACCTCCTCTGTGTGTGTGTGTGTGT
>NW_026340967.1:0-217 GCF_001194135.2 Octopus bimaculoides | reverse complement strand
GCTTTGGTCGGCCCGAGGCTATAGTAGAAGACAGTTGCCCAACGTGCCACACAGTGGGACTGAACCCGTAACGATCTGTGGTTGGTAAGCAAGCTACTTACCACACAGCCACATATATGATGGTTTTCCATATAAATATATTTTTGTGTGCATATATTATTATATACATATGTATATGTATCTGTATAAGTATATATACGATTATGTAATATCATAT
>NW_026340966.1:497-1022 GCF_001194135.2 Octopus bimaculoides | reverse complement strand
CACGTTTTAATTTCTTTTTTTATCTGCAAAAATTATATTATTTACGATTTTCGACAAGTTAACATAATTGCCATCAGAGTTAACTCCCTTGAAACAAGCTTTTTAATTCATTTTTCTTGTCAATATATTCACTACTATGTTTGTTGGTACATCTATGATACACTACAGCTACTGTGTTGGTAACTACCGCCGAGATATACCACATCTACTATGTTGGTAGTTACAGCTAAGCAAGACATACTACAACTATGATATTGGTAGCTACATTGCAGTTTTATTTGCCATAATGTGATGTTAACTACATCACGGTTACTCTGAAGTGAGACCATGCCTCTGACAGTAGCTACTTAGTAGTTAGCCCTTCAGTGTGCTAGAGGCAATGATGGAATTAGCCTATCACACTGACAGAAGCTACACTGTACTTAGACCATCTGTTGGCTAGACCATGCTGTTTGTTGGATACGATGTAGTTAACTCATCACACTGATATCAGTGGCTATAATGTTGTTAGCCCAGGGTACTTAA
>NW_026340966.1:0-487 GCF_001194135.2 Octopus bimaculoides | reverse complement strand
CATCACACTGATATCAGTGGCTATAATGTTGTTAGCCCAGGGTACTTAATCTACCTATGTTGTAGTTAGCCCTTCACAGTGACAGTAGCTACACTATACTTAGACCATTACTATGCCAGTGGCTGTGATGTACTTAGCCCATCATACTGACAGAAGCTAGGCAATGAAATACAAGGGTCAGGTGAAAAGTTCATAGGCTGACCAAGATACTCCCATGGTATGTGACCAAATGAAGTTTATTTTTCCACTTAATCCCTCTTTCAGTCCACATACTTCTCCCCTCAGTGTTGCAGTGCTTGGTTCCCATTGGTGAAGGAACTTTCATCCTGTTGGTCAAAAAAGTCATCAACAGCAGACATGAAGTTATCATCAGTGTGATACTGGTTCCCAGCCAAGTGTTTTTTCAGGTGAGGGAACAGATGATAGGGAGGCTGATCAAACAGTTCAAAGTCAGTCACACACAGCAGCCATTGAAAGCAAGGACTTA
>NW_026340964.1:0-227 GCF_001194135.2 Octopus bimaculoides | reverse complement strand
TCCAAATTAACATATCTGTAAGTTAAATCGGTTTTTTAATATGTCATTCACGATTTATTTCTAAATCCATTATCTTCCCATCTTTCATCTTAAGCTTCTTCACCCGTCTCTCCAAAGATGGGCTTTATTGTTTGTAAATCTGCGTGAGTGTGTCCCCATTTCTATGATATGGCATATATTAGAGCCTGATAGTTCAGGGGAACCATTTGCTGCATGCATGTGTATGC
>NW_026340963.1:0-225 GCF_001194135.2 Octopus bimaculoides | reverse complement strand
TCAACTCTGTGTATTTGGCATTTACTTGCCAGCTCCCGTGTTTAGTCATGACCAGCTTTACGTGGCCTTAAGTCGAACAAGAAGGAAGGAAAACTTGAAAATTCTTTGAAGGAAACAAGCAGTCAAAAGATGTTAGTTGCCGATAGATCTTTCACAAAAGAATTTACTAATAAAAGAATTATTAAATCAAAATCTTGGTTTTGTACCTTATATATATATATATTA
>NW_026340962.1:0-548 GCF_001194135.2 Octopus bimaculoides | reverse complement strand
TATATATATATATATATATATATATATATATATATATAGGTATGTATGCAAATATATATATATACACACGTCCATATACATATGTGTGTATGTGTGTGTGTCATGTACAAAGAATAGGATTACGTATCTGATGTGAGGTTTTGATAATAACAAATATTTTCTCATCTGTACTCATTAGCAGGCTGAGGAGTAATTTTTCTCAATCTGATAATGATGTACGATCAAACAAAATATTGACTGACTGCTACCTTATTCATGAGGTATGTAGTTCTATGTATCTTACTTATAACAGAATACATAAAATATCTGATACACACACTCTTACACACACACACACACACACACAATACAAGGGCATACATAGCACTTGTATAAGTTTTTTTTTCCCACAAAATAAAAGAAAACAGCACAAACGTTTTTTTTCTTCTTTTGCCTAAATTTTTTTGAAAATTTAGTCAATATTAAAAAAATATATTTTATAATCAAACATGTTTTGAAATTAAAAATTCCAACACACACATGTATGTATGTATGTATGTATGTATGTA
>NW_026340961.1:0-223 GCF_001194135.2 Octopus bimaculoides | reverse complement strand
CATATTATTCTTGAGGCTGCAGCCATGCTTTCATATATATGTGCATATATATGTGCATATATATGTGCATATATGTGTGATTCCATATACATACGTATCTCAGTTATCTATATGCACATTGATATATAATACATATTTTATTTATATATACATATATATATATATATCTATCAATCTATCTATCTATCTATCTATCTAACTATCTATCTCTCTCTCTCTCTCT
>NW_026340960.1:0-325 GCF_001194135.2 Octopus bimaculoides | reverse complement strand
ATACATTACACACCCTCAATTACATACGTGAATATGTATGTATAAGCACACTTATACACACACACATACGCACCCTTATATATTCATATATACATGTATATATGTTTGTGTGTGTGTGAGTGTGTTTTTGTGTGAGTGTGTGTGTGTATACGCATAAAGAAACACCCATAAATATTTATACATGAACACATACGTATCCATTCATTCATATATATAGAAATATGTAAATAAAGTTGCATAAAGATATATATAAACATACATACGCATCTATACGTTCACACACATACACTCACTCACGCACACATATATTGTATCTGTATATATA
>NW_026340959.1:0-589 GCF_001194135.2 Octopus bimaculoides | reverse complement strand
ATGTATGTATGTATGTATGTATGCATGCATGCATGTATATGTCACTTCTTGGCTTCCGGAGCATATAATATTAACGTTTTAACGAAACTAAACTCCGTATGACTAAAATGCAACATATTTGTTTTTCTTATAATCTGAATATGGTTTTTTCCCAAAGCGCATGCAACTAACAGAATGGTGCATGCAATAGCTTTATCATTTAATGTAGTTTAAGGCTTTCATTTCCAACAAATTCTGTGATATGTTCCTCGCATATTTATCAAATGATATCAGATTTAAATCATGCACAAACCTGCAGGGCTTCTTCTTCTTAAATCAGATCTGCTCTGCTCGTATTAATATTCCTGAGTGCCATCTGGTATTTTAATGCTGCAATGAATCTTGTTTTAAGCTGACATCAAATATACTATCGAGCAATACGAAGTTTTCTAAACCATTATACGATATTGTAGAATACAATATTGTTTGGAGAATATTTATTTCAAATATACTATTTCTGTTCAGCTCCTTGCATGAATCTAAGTTCACGAGGCTAAGATACAATTTCTCCACACACACACACACACACACACACACACACACACACACA
>NW_026340958.1:0-298 GCF_001194135.2 Octopus bimaculoides | reverse complement strand
TATATATATACATATATATTTATACATATATATACATATATATATATACAGATATATATACGTATATACATATACACACATACGCACATATATATTTATAGTTATACATACATACATATATATGCGATTTTACATATATGTATATATACATATAAATATAAATATATACATATATATGCATCACACACGCGCATACACACACACATACACACACACACATATATATATATATATATTATGCGTATATATACATACATATATATATGTATATATACATACATACGTACATATATATATA
>NW_026340957.1:0-480 GCF_001194135.2 Octopus bimaculoides | reverse complement strand
TGTGTGTGTGTGTGTGTGTGTGTGTGTGTGTGTGTGTGTGTGGTTGACTTTCCCGTCGAAGACGACGTATGAGAATTCAGCTCTAGCTGAATGACCTGCAAAAGTGGTTTGTTTCTAATGATCAAATGTATGTGTTGTACATCAGCAGACTCTCTCTCCGTCAAATCGACATTGCCTGAAATGGTGTACTGTGCGTCAGATGTCAAAGTGATTGCGATCTAAGAATTAAACCACCCGATCTAAGAATTGAAACCACGATCTCGCGATCGTGAGTGCAACACCCTAATCACTGGGCCATGCGTCCTCATACATGTGTGTGTGTGTGTGTGGTTACATTTTCAAAATGTAACCACATGTGAATCGTTGGCGATTTTGTTCCTCCGTCTTCCTTTCAATTGGACTTTCCTCTGTTTCCGAAGAAGAGCGTCTCCTCGAAACGTGAAACCATCTTTCTTTCCTTCCCTGAGCGTCTGCTAATAC
>NW_026340956.1:0-505 GCF_001194135.2 Octopus bimaculoides | reverse complement strand
CACACACACACACACACACACACACGTACGAACATGATACTTGAATTGCAAAGCCTTCAAGAAAGAACTCAAAGAAAATAAAAACCAAAACAATGTTACATAATGTACGGAAATAAGACTAAAAGTTATCTTTTCTTCTTCTCCTTCTTCTTGGTAGCTGTCTTGTTGTTGTTGTTGTTGTTAATAATAATACAATTCATATTGTTGTTGATGTAGTTCTTGTTGCTGAAGCAGTTTATTAAGCATCTGCTTTTTTTTAGTTTTGTTTACTATACATATATAAATATATATATGTATATGTACATATATATATATATATATATATATATATATATATACATATATGTATATGTTGTTTTCAGTTCGTTCAGCAAACTTTTTCCTTCATAATTCCTTTCAGGGTTATTTAACAAATATTTTATACAAGAATACATACATGCATGCATACATATATATATACATACATACATGCTTGTGTGTGTGAGTATGTGTGTGTGTGTGTGTG
>NW_026340955.1:0-3384 GCF_001194135.2 Octopus bimaculoides | reverse complement strand
TATATATACATATATATGATGGGCTTCTTTCAGTTTCCGTGTACCAAATCTACTCACAAGTCTTTGGTCGGCCCAAGGTTATAGTAGAAGACACTTGCCCAAGGTGCCACACAGTGGGACTGAATCTGCAACCATGTGGTTGGTAAGCAAGCTAATTACCACACAGCTACTCCTACACCTATACTCTTTTACTCTTTTACTTGTTTCAGTCATTTGACTGTGGCCATGCTGGAGCACCACCTTTAGTCGAGCAAATCGACCCCAGGACTTATTCTTTGGATGCCTAGTACTTATTCTATCGGTCTCTTTTGCCGAACCGTTAAGTTACGGGGACGTAAACACACCACCATCGGTTGTCAAGCAATGTTGGGGGGACAAACACAGACACACAAACATATACACACACATACATATATATATATATATACATATATACGACAGGCTTCTTTCAGTTTCCGTCTACCTAATCCACTCACAAGGCTTTGGTCGGCCCGAGGCTATAGTAGAAGACACTTGCCCAAGGTGCCACGCAGTGGGACTGAACCCAGAACCATGTGGTCAGTAAGCAAGCTACTTACCACACAGCCACTCCTGCGCCTATATATAATATGTGACAATTATTCGGTAGCCATGATAAAACTCCGAGTTTCGGATGTCAGGGGTGGAAACATCCGAAACTCGGAGTTTTATCATGACTACCAAATAATTGCCACATATTATATTTACAGATAAATTTCTCTATTTACATAATATCGAGGTCTCTTTCATCTTTTTGTTGTCTTGCCATTTCTACCAATATATACATATACATATAGATATGCACATATATTTTTATATTCTTAGGGAATAGTATCAGGACATTTACCATTTATTCTCCCGACCTTGCTCCTTCAGACTACCATTTGTTTTGTAGTTTACAGAATCATTTGGGGGACATAACTTTTGCAAGCCAGGAGGAGGTCGACACTGACATTTCAGAGTTCTTCACTTTGAAACCAAAAGAGTTTTACATTGATGGGATTAAAAAGCTTGTAAATAGAAGGAAGTCATAGATAATCAGGGAAAGTACATTGATGATTAAATTTCAATTAAATATAATATCTGATCACTTGTTTTCTTTATTCAAAATTCGGACAGAAATTTATTGAATAAAACTAGTAAAAAAATTAACAAAGGAAGAATACTTATCAACATAATGTTTACTCCTTCTCATTCCTGTGTAAATGGCTGTATTAGGTATAGACTTGATAAACACCCCACCAGCACAGAAACATTTGTAGCAATGATTACAAATACCTTCATACCCCACAGTTGACATCTGCTTACATTTTTCGAACACAGATCGTGTTGTATAGCCAACTGGAGACGATGTCTCCTGGGGCTTAATTACACCAACATTCGTCCTAAACCAGGACTACCATGTTATTTTGGCAAACAAACTCCCCACCCCTACACACTCAATAATACAATAAAAAGAGACGAATCCCCTCAAAAAAATTTACATCTGGAGATTCTACTAGAATAGATGCAAGCACTAATATGTGATTTATAAAAACGTGTGACATATTAATAAAAATCTATAAATGTACAACCATCCAGATCAGTGCAATAATAATGTTCACACTCACTGATGGTCACTCTCAGTAAATGCCTTTAGCTTACAGAGTACCTTATTTTTTCTGATATGCACATATATATATATATATATATATATATATACCCATGGAAAGCGGACGTTAAATGATGATGATGATGATGATGATATATATACACACATATACATATATACATACACACACATATATATATACACATATACATATATATATACATATATATATATATATACACATATATATACATATATACATATACTAGCTGGTGTACCCAATAATTCCCGGGGGTAAAGATGTTCTATTGAAACGTCTTAGTACTCTGATATAAGAAAGTAATTTCATTATAACTGCCACAAAATGTGTATTTTCTGTCACAAAAAAGTACAAAAATCTCTCAGCTGGCGGAGGGAGAGATTATGTGTATATAAATATGTGAATGAAGTGTTTGAAGAAAGTACAATAATAAAGTTCACACTTACTGATGGTCGCTCTCAGTAAATGCTTTTAGCTTACAGATTTCTTGTTTTTATAACTATCAAAAAGCAGCCAGAAGGATAGACATGTTGAGAACAAATGATTTTGTTGGAGGTCTGTTATCTTGATTCCAGCCCCTGGTGGCCTAGAAGAGGTTAGAAGGGTCAAGTGGCAAAGACATTCTGCTTAGCGAAGGCATATGGGAAATGTATAACTGCGTCATTCACAAAAAAACTATTGTTTTACTGTGAGAAAAGCACTGTTGAAGTGTTAAGTGAAATTTGGCAATCAAGGTTCGAATCAATGCTATGTCTGCATGAAGCCACTACAAATATGTTGTGGAATAAAAAATTTATCTACTGTCATGCAAAAAGTGTAACTGTAAAAATGCAGAATTATCAGAGTATTGGGCATTCAAAAAAGTATGCATGTATAGACATGTATGAATGAAGTCTTTAATGTTTATGACCAAACTAAAGAAGTACAATATGTTTAGAAGTTCAAAACTGTGATTAGTGAAATGCAGAATTAGGTTGGTTGATCGGGATAACCAAATATTGATCACTTTGCTAAAAACTGCAGGTGGTATGGGTTATTTCCCTAGGGTTGTTTAAATGAAATATCAGTTATATGTAGTAGATAGAAGGATCCATTGGAGAGGCCGTATTATCGATATTTTTCAACAATCTAAATATGTCATGAGGTTTCCAGACATGAGTTCTGCTCAAGTGTAAAATAAAGTATAAAAGTGATATTGTCTGCAAAAATTAGAAATTGGACACATAAAAAATCAATATTCAAAGGCGCAGGAGTGGTTGTGTGATAAGTAGCTTGCTTACCAACCACATGGTCCAGGGTTCAGTCCCACTGCGTGGCACCTTCGGCATATAGCCTCTACTATAGCCTCGGGCCAACCAAAGTCTTGTGAGTGGATTTGGTAGACGGAAACTGGAAGAAGCTTGTCGAATATGTATATATATATATATATATATATATATATGTGTGTGTGTATGTATATGTATGTGTGTGGATATATTTGTGTCTGTTTGTCCTCTGAGCATTGCTTGACAATTGATGCTGGTATGTTTACATCATAACTTAGTAGTTTGGCGAAAAGAGTAAATTCAAAGTAATCGAACATAAACAATGAAATGGGTTATTTCCCTTGAGAGTTTAACACAATATTGTGCAGATGCTATGGTTTATTTCCCTTGGGAATTAAAAACAAAATAGCTATATGAAGTAGATATAAAGGTCCCTCACAGGGGCCGTATTATCAAATTTTTTCAACAAT
>NW_026340954.1:0-263 GCF_001194135.2 Octopus bimaculoides | reverse complement strand
GTGTGTGTGTGTGTGTGTGTGTGTGTGTGTGTGTATTAGTTTTTGTGAGCGTATGTATGTGTACATATACATATATGGACATTCAGATGTACGAACGTCTGTCGGTATATTTGTATGAGTCCGTATACCTTTACATACATGTGTATACGTGTATTTGTATCTATTTCAACATATTTATTTGTGTATACATGTATGTACGTACTTACCTATGCATCTACTTATCTATGTATGTATGTATGTATGTATGTATGTATGTATGTATG
>NW_026340953.1:0-226 GCF_001194135.2 Octopus bimaculoides | reverse complement strand
ATGCATGTGTGTATATATGTATGCATGTATGTTTGTATGTATGTATGTATGCATGTAAGCATGTATGTATGTATGCACGTATGTATTTATGTATCTATGTGTGCATTATGTATGTATGCATGCATGTGTGTATGTATCTATCTATCTATGTGTGCATGTATTTATGCATGCAGGTATGTATGTATGTATCTATCTGTTTATGTGTGCATATATGTATGTACATAAT
>NW_026340952.1:0-1135 GCF_001194135.2 Octopus bimaculoides | reverse complement strand
ATATATATATATATATATATATATATATATACGCACATATTTTTTATTCTTTTATTTGTTTGTCATTTGACTGCGGCCATGTTGGGGCATCACCTTCAGTCGAGCAAATCGATCCCAGGACTTATTCTTTGTGAGTCTAGTACTTATTCTATCGGTTCCTTTTGCCGAACCGTTAAGTTACGGGGACGTAAACACCCCATCATCGGTTGTCAACCGATGGTGTGAGGGCATACACAAGTACACACATACATAAATATACATACATATATACATACATATATACATACATATATATCGCTAAATTTACAAGTTTTTTTATTCTCTTTGTATATTTCTTTGTGTTCCTTTCTGTTAAAGAACGTAGGCTCGAAACGTAGAAATCTTTCTCACTTTCCTGAGCGTCAAACTAATACGCCTGCTTTGTTGTTCATACACCTGTCTTCGTCTTTTGTTTTTCTGTAAATTTCAACTATATATATATATATATATATCCTACATGAAGTCTATGGTTTTGATTTTTAAAATTGCATGCCCAGGTTTAAACTACATAAATAGCAAATCATATCGCAAATGCCAACGTATAGATAGTACAACCTAAGAACAAACAGCAATTTCAGACATCTTAGCCAAGGGATATACTGTTAGTTGAGGAAAACCTGACGGCGACTGTTGAAAGAATTTGAAGTCCGGCGATAAAGAACTGTAAACAAAAGTAACATCACTTCCAAGCATCTCGTCTGCAAATGACGTTCTCAACAGCAATTGGAAACGACCAGCGATTAAAATTAGTTCTTCCGCAAACGATAAGACCAGGATGGTCGCGAAAACTTTGGTGAATGTGATTGGTTTAACGTCCTAAAAATAAATATAAGGGACGATAAGGAAATTTGATGGCGGACACTTAATAGAAATATTTGCTCCTTTCAATGGAACACTGTCGTGTTATCTTCACACATGCAGACACACAAACACACACGTATACACGCGCGCGCACTCACACACATATATACACAGAAATGTACATGTATGTGTAGATATGTACATATATATATATATTTATATATGTATGTGTGTGTATATATATATGTATATACTCTTTTTTACTCTTTTACTTGTTTCAGTCATTTGACTGCGG
>NW_026340951.1:0-399 GCF_001194135.2 Octopus bimaculoides | reverse complement strand
CCTGTGAATGTCTACTAGATTAATTTATTTAATTTATTTATTTATTTATTTATTTATTTATTCATATATTTATTCATTTATTTATCTATTAATTTAGTTATTAATTTTTAAATTATTATCTATTATCCCCTATATGTCGACTATATTCATTGCCCCTAGAGGGTTCACATGTCTATTATTCCATTTTATATTATTATTGTTAGGTCTCTTTACTTTGCTAAGAGAGATCTCAGTTCAGCCATCAAACCTCCTAGGAATCATTACAAGCCCCTTTACTAAAAAAATTTATTAATATTTTGATATTTTATCATTCTTTGCTATTACCATTTTTTTCCTATGGTTTTCATACAAAAACTTGACCCTCATCTCTTCCTACTAAATGCTTAGTTATTTATTTTG
>NW_026340950.1:0-211 GCF_001194135.2 Octopus bimaculoides | reverse complement strand
GGTCATGGCTTTGTAGTCTGTTGCTGCTGTCAATGTCATGTCTTACATTGTTTATCCTATTCAGTATTTAGCAGCAATCATAATGTCAGCAGTTTTCATACCCAGTGTAAATCATCATAATACAGGTAACACTCTTCCAACATTCAGATGGTTTCCACTCCTCTCTATGTTAGCTATTTTCAACTACATCTTTAATCTTTATGCACTCCCA
>NW_026340949.1:0-457 GCF_001194135.2 Octopus bimaculoides | reverse complement strand
ATATATATATATATATATATATATATATGTTTATATGAATCGAAATATTCTTATAGATCGTTCTAAATCTTTTTACTACCTGAGGTACATCGTAAGGAAGTTAAAAATCCTTACGATGTAAGGACGAAAGGTAAAAGAAATTCGTAGTGAATCAAATTACATATCGTCGCAATTGCTGGGTGATAGCGTTTAAGCCTTCCGGAGTCCCTATTGTTATCCTAATTAAAAATCCAGCCTCGGTGATGATGTTTAGAATCGTTGCAAATGACATATGTGACGCCGGCTACTTTCATCGAAGTGGACTTGATATCAGCACAACTGACTATTTGGACATCCCTGATAAGATTCTGACACCATGAATTTCTAAACATTATGATCCAAATGGCAATATGTCCACCAAAGATTCTGCACCAGAGCAAGATTCAAACTGCGTGCAGGAGGATTATTTCACGGTGAA
>NW_026340948.1:0-293 GCF_001194135.2 Octopus bimaculoides | reverse complement strand
GTGTGTATACATGTATATATATTCTTTGTATTATTATATATATATATAATTATATATAAAGGGCATTAACTGTGTAGACCATACGTGTACTGATGAACAAAAGAATACAGGTTACTTCACAGTTTTTCTGTATTTGATTGAGAAACCAGTGGTCTACCGTTGAGTTAAATGTTTTTAAGAGATAAATTTTGAAAGCTGCATTCCCTCGCTTTCAGTAAATATGTTGCTTATTTTTTGGTACTATTTGACTTATTTAGTCCCTCGAAGCGTGAGGCATTACTACACAGTTAATG
>NW_026340947.1:0-533 GCF_001194135.2 Octopus bimaculoides | reverse complement strand
ATATATATATATATATATAAGCTTTTATATGTGACTGTTGCACACACATATACATATATATATTAACAAGTGTTTTTAATTGTTATTATTATTATCATTATTATTATTATTATTATTATTATTATTATTATTATTATTATTATTATTATTATTATTATTATTATTATCAACATTATTATCATCATTATTATTATTGTTATTATTGTTATTATTGTTATTATTATTATTGTTTTGTTGTTGTTGTTGTTGTTGTTGTTGTTGTTATTATTATTATTATTATTATTATTATTATTATTATTATTATTATTATTATCATTCCATATGTGTTTGGGTGTATGTTAGTGGGAGTGTAAGTGTGCAAAATCAGAAAAACACTAAACAGAACTGAAAGGTTCTAAGGTCAAAGTTAAGAGAGAGACAAACCCGAAAAAAACAAAACAAAAAAAAACAAAAGAACAAACAAAGAATCATTCTTCACCCTCTTACGACACTTCCTACATACAAAGTATGCCATAACACACACACACACACAC
>NW_026340946.1:0-280 GCF_001194135.2 Octopus bimaculoides | reverse complement strand
CTTGCTCCAATGTGTTAGTTTTATCATGGTTTCTATGGCTGAATGCCAATTGCTCTATAGAGTGCACTTTTTATTTTGTGGAACCAGCACTGGTGAGGTCACCAGCAAGTCTTCACTATGTCAAGAGGAAGAGTATATTATGCACTCATCTTCAATCAGCAGTACACAATCGATGACAATGGTTTATGTATAACATTTTGAATGATTCCTTTTAAAAGCCTTTGCTCCTCTTTAAAAGTATATTTAAGTTAGCTTTGCCCCAATATAGTATGAGTTTTGG
>NW_026340945.1:0-339 GCF_001194135.2 Octopus bimaculoides | reverse complement strand
TATATATATATATACGTGTGTGTCTGTGTGTATGTGCGTGTGTGTATATATATATGTATATATGTATGTGTGTATGTATGTATGTTTATGTTTCATGTTAGTTTTCATTCATTTTGTTGTTGTTTAGTGTAGTTTTTATAACATTGAATGCTATCATCATCATCATCATAATCATCCTCAGTATCACCGTCATCGTCATCATCATCATCATCATTATTGTTACTGGTGTTATTATCATTATTAGTGGTGATATTAGTATCAATATTCGTCTTCTTAATATTATTACTGCCAGTGTTACTACTACTACTACTACTACTACTACTACTACTACTACTACTA
>NW_026340944.1:0-325 GCF_001194135.2 Octopus bimaculoides | reverse complement strand
CATGTATATGTATATATATACATATACATGCACATACATATATATATATACATGCATATATATATACATATATGCATGTACATATATATACATATATATGCTCACACATTTGCATATAGCTATATATGCAAACATATATATGCATATATATATACACATGTATATACATATATGTATGCATGTATATACATATAAATATATCTAAATATACACTTACATAGGTGTGTATAAGTTTATATAAGTGTATAGGCATATATATATATATACTTACATAAACTTCTACACATACACATAGGTATATATATATATATATATATATATATAT
>NW_026340943.1:0-476 GCF_001194135.2 Octopus bimaculoides | reverse complement strand
TTTGTATATATATGTATACATACATGTTTATGTACATATACATAGATATATGTGTGTGAGTGTGTGTGTGTGCATGCATGTGAGCATGTGTGCATGTGCCTTTATGTATATATACATTTATATATAATTATACCATCATGTATATAACATCATCATCATTACCATTTCATAACCACTTTCCTTCTTGGCATGATTTGTATAGAACATCATGGTCTGATTCAGTTTCTGTTCTGTGCTACTGCTCCTCTTGATAGGTTGGAGAACCATGTCTAGTTTGAAAATTTCAATTTTTGTTAGTGTCATACGACTGAATTCTCTGCCAAACACCAATCAGTTTATAGAATGTACTGTGTAGATTTTATTATTTCAACACTAAAGAGGTTTCCAACCCTTTGTATCAGAAATAGGATCTAGTCATCAATATCTTCATCATCGTTCAACGTCCGCTTTCCATGCTGGCATGGGTTGGACGGTTT
>NW_026340942.1:311-441 GCF_001194135.2 Octopus bimaculoides | reverse complement strand
ATATGTGTGTGTGTATATATGTATGTCTCTCTCTCTCTCTCACTCTCTCTCTCTCACTCTTTCTCTCTCTCTCTCGCACTCTCTCTCTCTCTCTCACTCTCTCTCTCTCTCTCTCTATATATATATATAT
>NW_026340942.1:0-180 GCF_001194135.2 Octopus bimaculoides | reverse complement strand
CTCTCTCTCTCTCTCTCTCTCTCTCTCTCTCTCTCTCTCTCTCTCTCTATATATATATATATATATATATATATATATAGATATAGATATGCAGGGCAGGGAATCATCAATTAGTAATACTGTCAATCCCTATATATATATATATGTATATATGTTTGTGTGTGTGTGTGTGTATATGTG
>NW_026340941.1:0-613 GCF_001194135.2 Octopus bimaculoides | reverse complement strand
TTGAATATATACGTTTTTGCATCGTAACTCCTTTATTATTATTAATATAATCAAAAGGATCGATTCTTGAACAGTCTGCATACCTTCACTGTCGTTTTTTTCTGCTATTTTGGTGATGATTTTTTGAGTTAGCTTACCAATTATTTTTGTTGGTAGTTAATTTATAATATATTGATATAAACATATATGGCTATGATGCTCCCCCACTACTTCTGCTTGTGATCAGAGATGCACATATCGTCAGCCACCAAGGGACATACTCAACTGGTTAAGGTCAAACAACTGACAAGCAAATCTGTAGAATTGTCTTTTACACCAAGACAAAACATATACTTGATAACACTTCCAATCAGTTAAGATCAGAAGCCATGAGAGCCAGAGTTTGGCATTGCATCAGGGCAATTATAATAATAATAATAATTATTATTATTATTAGTATTATTTACTTCTCTTTAAGGCTGCAGAATTAAATTTAGTGAACAACTTCGGATACCTATTATTCAGAGTTCTTAATGATTCATTCTTAATGCAGTGATTCATAAAGATTTAATTGGATACAATTGTTTAATATACATATAAACATATATATAAACACACACACACACATATTTTT
>NW_026340939.1:0-541 GCF_001194135.2 Octopus bimaculoides | reverse complement strand
TATATACATATATATATATATATATAAGATAGCTTCAATTTCTACCATATTCATATATGTATACGTGCATGCATTATATACATATATATCTACCTATCTGTGCGTGAAGACAAACATACGGGCGTTACTTAGATATGTACATCAACTTTTCTATAGTTCGTGCCGAGGGCGAAACTAAACTTGTTTTTGCCAGTCGATTAGACTTCATAAGCTTCACGCAACCAAACGTAAAGAAATTAGATCTATGTCACTATTATTCGACTGTGAGAAGCGACTAAGTTTCACTAGACATAATTATAGAATGCTCTACCTAACCTTTTGAAGCGCTTTTGCGTATCACGACACGTGAGAAGTGGTCAATAGATTTCCGTTTTTCATTCATGAGACTGGGCATAATAAGATTACACATACTCACACAAACAAGCATGCACATATGTATGTATGTATATATGTATGTATGTATGTATGTATGCATGTTTCTATAGATAGATAGGTAGACATACATATAGATAACTAGATAGGTAGATATATATATATATAT
>NW_026340938.1:0-226 GCF_001194135.2 Octopus bimaculoides | reverse complement strand
TTATTATAGCATCATAATGTTGAAATATCTATAAAACTTGGGAGAGCTTGATTCATTCCATATGTTTTGATTTATTATGAGTGACACTTAATATGTTTTGCTCACAGTGCTGTTTCATTTTAGATATCATCAGAGAAAGGTAATCGAAAGTCTTTAGCATGTACGATGGAAAAAAAATTAGTTTGTAATAGAATTACGAAAGAAATAAAGTGATATAAACTTATAC
>NW_026340937.1:0-528 GCF_001194135.2 Octopus bimaculoides | reverse complement strand
TAGATAGATAGATAGATAGATAGATAGATAGATAGATAGATTCCACTAATTAAATTTTATACACACTTCAGAGAAAGAGAAACATGTGTAAATATTTTAATACAAAATTTATTTATCTACAAGACGGCATACAGCCACACCGCTGTCGGGGCGTGCGAGCTTACATGCATGAGAATCTGCAAGGACATTAGACAGAACGAAGAGGACCAATTCAGTTCCCCACATGTTTTCGCAAACTTTTACTTATGGGACACCCAAAAGAATGTTGTGTACCGCAGAAAACTGGCTACACTGATAGACATTCGGGAAGAAATTGAAATAGCATATGTAGCAATCTCACTGGACACTTTGCTAAATGTTGCCTAAGCAACAATTCGCCGTACTAATAAGTGTTGGAAAGCTAATAGCTCCCAACTCGAGTACTTCTTGTAATTAAAGTGACTAGAAATATCTTGTATTAATTCCGTGATACAGAATAAATTTATTATTAAATTATTTCTACACATATTTCCTTTTTTCATAAAGTCT
>NW_026340936.1:0-390 GCF_001194135.2 Octopus bimaculoides | reverse complement strand
TTGCCTTCGGTTTTCTGCACTCCTCCTTGTTTTATAGGTGTTTCTGGAGAGATTACGTTTTTCCTGTGGTGGTATATTTTTTTCAATATTTTAAACAAAAAATTATGTGCTTAGAAAAAAATATACATTAATCTCTATTTTTGTAAGTAGTCGTATGTATTTAGTATGTCTATATTTTTGTATGCAGTGTAAATTAACCGAATATAAGCAAATTGTAAATACCTTGCAACCTTGCAACTGCTGTGATAATTATGAACTGTTAATTGAATGGTAGATGTGTATTTTTATATAACTTGGACCTTCCACATAAGTGCTTTTTGTCAAGAGTTTGTGTAGATATATCATCATCATCATTTAACGTCCGCTTTCCATGTTAGCATGTGTTGGACG
>NW_026340935.1:0-257 GCF_001194135.2 Octopus bimaculoides | reverse complement strand
GGGAGATGATGCAGATTATCTTCTGGATCTTGTGGAAGTTTTCCATTTCCGATGTCAAGTAACTTGCTGGAGAACTGTGCGGCTAACGGGTCACCATGAATGTGAACCCTCATGTTGGTTGTCAGAGTAAGCTGCTTGACATGTTGCCAGATATATGAGGACTTGATGCTAGCTCTCAGCTCATCCGCCCTGGTTCCTCTGGGAACAACAGGCAGCATTTGCCTGAAGTCACCAGCCATGAGGAGGGTGACACCACC
>NW_026340934.1:0-277 GCF_001194135.2 Octopus bimaculoides | reverse complement strand
ACTGGATGCTGAAACAGCTGCAAATGTGCAAGTGATATATCTCGACTTTGCAAAGGCCTTTGATAAAGTTGATATCTTGGATTGATATGTCACAAACTGCGTGATCACGGCATAGTTGGAAAATTGGAAGAATGGCTTCATGACTTTCTGAAGGATAGAAGTCAGGTGGTAGTAGCCAATGGGGCTACTTCCAATGGCATGCAAATAGTGAGCGGTGTTCCACAACACACTGTTTTGGGACCACTACTGTTCATAATGGCCCTCTCAGACATGCACT
>NW_026340932.1:0-372 GCF_001194135.2 Octopus bimaculoides | reverse complement strand
ATCTATGTATGTGTATATGTATGTATATGCATATATATATGTATATATATATATGTATATGTATGTATGTATATGTATGTGTGTGTGTGTGTGTATATATATATATATATATATATATGTATGTATGTTCGTTTGTTTAGTTTCAACTAGCAATAACCATGCCTCGGATAACCCTCATTGGCTATGGTACTGCCTCTTGGTATATGTGTGTGTGTGTTTGTGTGTGTGTGTGTGTGTATATATATATATGTATATATGTATACTCTTTACTCTTTTACTTGTTTCAGTCATTTGACTGCAGCCATGCTGGAACATCGGCTTAAGTCTAGCAAATCGACCCCAGGACTTATTCTTTGGAAGCCTAGTACTTAT
>NW_026340931.1:0-287 GCF_001194135.2 Octopus bimaculoides | reverse complement strand
ATACAGGAGAGAAACCCTATCACTGTGATATCTGTGGTAAATCATTCTCTCAAAGTAGTGACTTAGGTAGACATAAACGCATTCATGCAGGAGAGAAACCATATCAGTGTAATATCTGTGGTAAATCCTTCTCTCATGGACATACTTTAACTATACACAAATACACTCATACAGGAGAGAAGCCATATCACTGTGACATCTGTGGTAAATCGTTTTCTCATGGACCTGTCTTAACTACTCACAAACGTATTCATACAGGAGAGAAACCATATCGCTGTGATATCTGT
>NW_026340930.1:0-210 GCF_001194135.2 Octopus bimaculoides | reverse complement strand
CCGGTATTGTTCCTCCAACCGTATGAACTCTTAGCCAGGCAATTTCAGGAAAGGAAACCTGGAGGTTCCAACCAGACACGATACTTCGCTATCGATATATTCGCACAGAATATTTCATTTTAAGCATTCGCGTAAGTATAAGGGGATATGATAGTAAGGCGGGGTAAATAAAATTCGTACGTGAAATATTTCTTTCACCTATCAGAACAG
>NW_026340929.1:0-229 GCF_001194135.2 Octopus bimaculoides | reverse complement strand
TGTATTCTGCAGGAAATAAAAGTAGCAGTTCACTGCTTCAAAGACCAGAATTCCAGATAACAATTTTATTGCTTTATTATCAGCCATTTTAAACAGAGAGCAGCTAGTTGTCTCGTTGTTGCTCTGATAGCTTTTACAACGACCTCCTCCACGCTGATTCAGCCATCATTTTACCTCTGTCTCGCCTTCTTTTATTTCCTAGTCAATCACCTTGAGAAATATATTACCA
>NW_026340928.1:0-520 GCF_001194135.2 Octopus bimaculoides | reverse complement strand
ATACATACATACATACATACATACATACATACATATATACATGTATATGCTGTCAATATCTGGTCATACTGCCTTGAATCGATTGCAGAGTGCATGTGCATAAGACTAACGTTATATTCAAATGTATATATTTATTAAGTCGTTTTTCTTCAAATTTCTATTTTCTTTACACATAATTCCTCTTTAATTTTTCTGAAATACAATGTCTTCACTAAAGTCATTCTCATTTATTTCATTCAAATCCGTTTGGCTTCAGAGAAAGGTTTATCATGCTATCAAGGAAAAACAGAACTTGATACCAATTTCTTGCCGCTGGTTTCTCGTTTCTTCTGAAGTTTTACGTAAAAGCAAAACGAAACATTAAAAGACGGAATTTTATCTCCTATTTCGTTTTTATTTGAAGATTATTTTATGGAACGTTCCGAGTATTTTAGAATTTTTATCATTCACTTTAAGAAACTAAATCATAAAAACATGTTGTTTTATTTTGTTATGTTTTGTGTTTTGTATAGTTTTATTC
>NW_026340927.1:0-211 GCF_001194135.2 Octopus bimaculoides | reverse complement strand
GCCACTTGGCTGAAACACATAAATAAATAAATATATATATATATGTATGTGTGTGTGTGTATGTATGTATATGTATGTACTTATATTTATATTTACGCGTGTATATATATGCATGTACATGTGTGTGTGTGTGTGTGTGAGTGTATGTATGTTTGCCACTATGTATGTATGCATGAATGTATATGTGTGTGTATGTGTTTATATCACTACA
>NW_026340926.1:0-246 GCF_001194135.2 Octopus bimaculoides | reverse complement strand
ATACATACATACATACATACATATGTGTGTGGTTGTGTATGTATTTGCAAAGCATATACATAAAAGTACAGATTCATATAATTGTGTTTGTAAAGATATACATATAGTCGCACGTGTATATATAAATATAAATGTATCTGATAGTATGAATGTATGTGTTATGCGCATATGTGCAGCATGTGTATCTGCATCTGTGTACGTGCGTGCATTTGTATCTATAGTTGTATATTACTGATATAGGTAGAT
>NW_026340925.1:0-295 GCF_001194135.2 Octopus bimaculoides | reverse complement strand
TCGAAAACAAACGGCATTATTGCCACAAGTAAAACGTGTGTTTCCCCACACAATATGAATGAACAGTTTAATTTCACTTTGCTGTTTTTACTTTTCTTTTTTTCAAAAGAGTTTGCTGTTGCATTCATATTTTCTGTAACTTTCGAAAAAGAACACTTTAATTTCACTTTATCATATCACTGCGGGAAATTACTCTGAAAAAAAAATTCTTTGCAGAAAGGTGAGTAGATTGATTACATATTTCTTTCATTATAGGTGTAGGAGTGGCTGTGTGGTAAGTAGCTTGCTTACCAAC
>NW_026340924.1:282-475 GCF_001194135.2 Octopus bimaculoides | reverse complement strand
TGTGTGGGTACGCATATATAATATAACACACACAGACATACACACACACACATATATATGTATATATACATACATATATATATGTATATACATATGTTAATCCGTTTATATGAATATGTATATGTGTATGCATACATACATAACTATTTATCTATCTATCTATCTAGCTATCTATCTATCTATCTATCTATCT
>NW_026340924.1:0-268 GCF_001194135.2 Octopus bimaculoides | reverse complement strand
CTATCTATCTATCTATCTATCTATCTGTCTGTATGTCTGTCTGTCTGTCTTTTAATCAGTCTATCTGTCCATCTATTTGTTTCTCTGTCTGTTTGTCTCACTGCCTCTCTCTCTCTCTCTCTCTCTCTCTCTCTCTCTTTCACCCTTCTTTTCTATATATGTAGACCATGTGAACGGATATAATGGACACCACAACAATATAATGCAATCAATACATACATAGGTACATACATGCATACATACATATAGATACACACACACATACACA
>NW_026340923.1:0-320 GCF_001194135.2 Octopus bimaculoides | reverse complement strand
ACCAGGCTCCAATCTGATTTGGCAGAGTTTCTACAGCTGGATGCCCTTATTAACGCCAACCACTCAGAGAGTGTAGTGGGTGCTTTTACGAGGCCACCGGCACGAGGGCCAGTCATGAGGTACTGGCAACTGCCACGCTCGAAATGGTGTATTTTACGTGCCACCTGCACAGGAACCAGTCCATCGGTACTGGCAACGACCTCGCTCGAATTTCTTGATATATATATATATATGTTATTTATATATATGTAATATATATATGCATGTATAATATATATATATATATATTTATATATATACATATATACATATATATATAC
>NW_026340922.1:0-244 GCF_001194135.2 Octopus bimaculoides | reverse complement strand
ATATATATATATATGTATAAACATATGTATATACATATATATATGTATATTCATATGGACGGACAGACGGACGGATAGATAGATAGATAGACCAATAGATAGGTAGATAGGTAGATAGACAAGTAGATAGATGTATATCTATATATTTGTCTATATGTACATGTTTATGAATATATATATACATATATATACATATGTATGCATATATATTTATATGAATATAATATACAGTATATATATATAT
>NW_026340921.1:0-250 GCF_001194135.2 Octopus bimaculoides | reverse complement strand
GTGTGTGTGTGTGTGTGTATGTGTGTGTGTGTGTGTGAGGGTGTCGCCTTTTATTTTTGCGTGACCCATGTGCGCGTTCATGTGTGTATTTGCGTTTGTGCCCCAAGAGTGAGAAGGAGGATTGTGGTAATGATGATGATAATGATGATTGTCGTGATGGTGATGACGATCATGACGATTGCGGTGATGTTGATGCTACTAACGATGATAATGATGATGATGCTGAACAAGGCTGTCACTGGCAGCTGTA
>NW_026340920.1:0-493 GCF_001194135.2 Octopus bimaculoides | reverse complement strand
TATTATTAGCATTATTCTGCGATTGAGAATTTAAAATCACTTCATTAACTCTCTAATTAAATATTATTTTACAGAATAATAGAATTAAAATTTCTTTAATTAAAACCCTTTCTGACATGGAAGTATCCAAAGAGCATTTGAGGTGCATAATGCTTTATGAGTACAAAAAAGGAAACTCTGCAGCCGAAGCGACTCGAAACATACACTCAGTTTATGGGAAAGAATGCTTGAATGAAAGAACTTGCAGAAGATAGTTTGCGAAATTCAGAAGTGGAGATTTCAGCCTCAAAGATGAAGATTGAACAGGACGTCCAGGATTCCGTTCGCGACCCATCAGTGGATCACGACCCATCAGCAGATCGCGAACCATCAGTGGATCGCGACTCATAGTTTGGGAACCACTGCCCTAGACTATTTCAGTACCCGGTACTGAATTTAGATAGAGTATGACGCATGCGTACGAACAGCCATGCTACATGGCAGTGAAACATGG
>NW_026340919.1:0-315 GCF_001194135.2 Octopus bimaculoides | reverse complement strand
ATATATATACACATTCTACCAATGTTATGACGATGTGTTATGTATGTTGTTGTCTAGTCTTTTTGTTGTTTTTTTTTTAAATCTTCGACCGTGAACTGAAGAAGTCGTACAGATGACATCACTGAGCTGATGTCTGGTTTCAATAGTCTGCTGGAGAGAGAAGCAGACAGAGGAGAGAAGAGGAAGAGAGAGAGAGTGGGAGAAATAGAAAGGGAAGAGAAAGGAGAGAGAGTGGGAGAAATAGAAAGGGAAGAGAAAGGAGTGAGAATAGACACTGAGTAATGTAGTGTGTGTGTGTGTATGTATATATATATA
>NW_026340918.1:0-344 GCF_001194135.2 Octopus bimaculoides | reverse complement strand
TGAAATAAAAGTAAGAACTGAGAACAAAATAAATAACTAAGCATTTAGTATGAACAGATGAGGGTCAAGTTTTTTTTTTATATGAAAACCAAACAAAAAAAATGATAATAGCAAAGAATGATGAAATATCAAAATATTAATAAACTTTTTTTAGTAAAGGGGCTTGTAATGATTCCTAGGAGGTTTGATGGCTGAACTGAGATCTCTATTAGCAAAGTAAAGAGACCTAACAATAATAATATAAAATGGAATAATAAACATGTGAACCCTATAGGGGCAATGAATATAGTCGAAATATAGGGGATAATAGATAATAATTTAAAAATTAATAACTAAATTAATAG
>NW_026340917.1:0-453 GCF_001194135.2 Octopus bimaculoides | reverse complement strand
GGCGTAATAAATCACACCCGGACAAGGTCGGGTTATACTGCTAGTATATAATAAAACTGAAGATGTGTATCTGTGTGAAGCCTTTTTAAAAGTTTATAGAAATCCACATTTTCCACTTTTTCGTAAAAATTTTTACATCAATGGAATTTTTTCGATGTGAACTTTCCAGTACAGTAATTAGATTTTTAAAATTCCGTTTACTTTGTGTGATTTAAGGGAGATTTGATTGTTGTTCCTAGCAACTTTTATATTTCTTCCCTTCTACCTGTACCAGCGTTCTTACACATCGATCACGCGCTCAATGTATAATATAGAGAGTAAGAGTAAAAGAGGGAGAGAGAGAGAGAGAAAGAGGGAAAGTGATACATACAAAGTCATAGATTGTACTTTCCTTTTAGTATTTTTTACCTATTTTTCATCACATAGATACGTAAAAACACACACAACCACACA
>NW_026340916.1:215-327 GCF_001194135.2 Octopus bimaculoides | reverse complement strand
TTCCAGCTGTATAAGGCCTCTACCACCTTCTGTACGTTGTATATATAGCCGGCTAAAGTGTGAATACCTATTATCTTGTTTTTAGCATTGAGCTCTGTTTTCAGTATTGATC
>NW_026340916.1:0-116 GCF_001194135.2 Octopus bimaculoides | reverse complement strand
GTGTTGTATCCTATCTAGTTCATTGATTCCTAAATAGTTGTATGTCTGGCTTTGGTCTAATTCTCATATTTCATTGGCTTTATCTAGTGTGATGTTGCTACTCTAAACTAGTTTTC
>NW_026340915.1:0-325 GCF_001194135.2 Octopus bimaculoides | reverse complement strand
GGGCCCAGTTTCGGAAATTTAACACGATCCGAATCTTTCTCTTTTAAATTTGACGACAATGGATATCTTTTAACGAAGATTTGCAGAAACACAGTTCAAGCGACACAGATCACGATTATAAGGAAATTTGTGGGGAGAATGTTTTCTTGAATGTTTTGAGGGAAAAAGTCACATGGGGTGAATTTTCCAAAAGTCCTCTCACCAAACACCCCTCGTTCAATTGCCCAAATTTTTGTTTACATATTCGTTTACTACACCTATTAGACTGTTTTGTATTACGTTTTGGGCGTTAAACTGGATCCTCATTGTTATGACGAAAAAAAAA
>NW_026340914.1:0-396 GCF_001194135.2 Octopus bimaculoides | reverse complement strand
AGAGAGAGAGAGAGAGAGAGAGAGAGAGAGGTAGAGAGAGAGAGTTTGTGAGAGTGAGAATAAATGAAAGCACTTGTGTAATTTGTATATGTATATGTAAATAACTAAAATCTACAAGAACGATAATTTTAAAGGGCAAATTTATTTATTTACACACGAATCTCGCACTGATCCAATCACCTTACCATTCTATACATGAGACGGTGAATATAACAACATGTTGACAGTAAATTTACTCGACATCGTATATTTGTTGCTTTAATATTCCAGTGTCTTTAGACTGACAAGCATCATTGCAAGAAGTCAACAACGTTTTTGCAAAGAAAACCCAATAAAACAAAGAAACAAAAACAAAAACAAAGCAAAACAACACCCCACCAAAACAAAATAAAAACA
>NW_026340913.1:0-214 GCF_001194135.2 Octopus bimaculoides | reverse complement strand
TCTGCACTGGTATAGGCAGGATATGTGTGCCATGCATTTCATCTCACCTTCAAGTCACAGAATTCTGAGTTCCCATCTCATCCATCATTGGGAATATTCTTGATGAACTGAAAACTAGGTAAAGTTGGTGGAATTTTAAATTATTGTCCTATCATGATATATGGAGAACTTCTAACCCACACTTGTGCGGATATAATTATAAGCAATAGGATGT
>NW_026340912.1:0-257 GCF_001194135.2 Octopus bimaculoides | reverse complement strand
ATGTAAGTATGTATGTATGTATGTATGTATGTATGTATTTATGCATGTATACAGTTATGTGTATGTATGTGTATATACATATTCACATACATACTTATTTACACACAGATACATATCAGCAGAGAGGGTATCGTTGTATTTTTAAAGAAATTCAATTCACTAACACTGTATGTATTTAAGCAAATTGCTCAGTACGTATATGGTGTGTATGTGTGTGTATTCGTGTGTGTGTCTCTGTAAATGTACGTATCAATGAA
>NW_026340911.1:0-335 GCF_001194135.2 Octopus bimaculoides | reverse complement strand
TTTAAGGCAGGAACTCCTTGAAATTTTGGGTATTTGAGTATATTTAAGCACCGCCTTTAGTCGAACAAATCATCGACCCCAGGACTTATTCTTTGTAGCCTAGTACTTATTCTATCAGTCTCTTTTTGCTAAACCGCTAAGTTACGGGGGCGTAAACACACCAGCATCGGTTGTCAAGTGATGTCAGGACACACAGACACTCTCACACATATATATATATATTCGAGCGTGATCATTACCAGTGTTGCCTTACTGGCGCTTGTGCCAGTGACACGTGAAAAAATGTTCGAGCGAGGTCGTTGCCAGTGCCGCTGGATTGGCTCCTGTGCAGGTGG
>NW_026340909.1:0-643 GCF_001194135.2 Octopus bimaculoides | reverse complement strand
TGTGTGTGTGTGTGCACATGCATCTTTCTTGCCCTCTCCCTATATTTGTATATACATACATACGTACATATATATACATATATATATGTATGTACATAAATATATATGTACATACATATATTTATATATAGGTGCATGTACATACATATATATATATATTTCTCCTTGTCTCCGTATTCTTTCTGTTGAAGAGCGTAGCTCGAAACGTCAAAGACTTTCCGTATTCCCGAGCGTCATACTAATATATACTTTTGTTATTTACACCACCTGTCCTCGTCTGTTGTTATTATTTGTATATTCTCCCATATATATATATATATATATATATATATATATATTCTTTTACTTGTTTTAGTAATTTGACTGTGGCCATGCTGGAGCACTGCTTTTTAGTCGAAGAAATCGACCCCAAGACTTATTCTTTGTAAGCCTGGCACTTATTCTATTGTTCCCTTTTCCTGAACCACTAAGTTACAGGGATGTAAACACACCAACATTGGTTGTCAAGCAATGGTTGGCGGACAAACACAAAGACACATATAAATATATACATACACACATATATATGTGTGTATATCTATATCTATATCTACATATATATATATATATATATATGTATTTATGTATGTATGTATATATATAT
>NW_026340906.1:0-303 GCF_001194135.2 Octopus bimaculoides | reverse complement strand
CACACACACACACACACACACACACACACACATATATAATGGGCTATACGAGATTTATACGCTTGTATATACATAAATGCGAGAAACTTAGCGGAAATTCTCGCTCGATATACAAGAGATGGCAGAAGACAAACTTTGAAATTACGCGCTGCGAGTTGCGGACATTAGAATTATGTGATAATATAATCAAGCAAAACCAAAAAAAAAAAAAAAAAAATGGGTGTCGGAGTATATCATTTATTGTCTGTCTTCTTATTTAAATTTAATAGAGAGATAAAGGACAACACTATAAGGAAACAAACA
>NW_026340905.1:0-250 GCF_001194135.2 Octopus bimaculoides | reverse complement strand
TATATATATATATATATATATATATATATATATGTACACACGTATGTTTGGGTGTGTATGTATCATATAGTCTTCTATATATATTTACTCTTATATATGTGCTTGTGCATAAGTGCATCCAACCATACATACATGCATGCATGCCGCACCCTCACGCAAACACACGAGGGCACATAGATAATATTTATATATGCACATATATATAAACATATATATATTTTTATAGACATAGACACACACACACACACAC
>NW_026340903.1:4066-4295 GCF_001194135.2 Octopus bimaculoides | reverse complement strand
ATATCCCAGAGTATGGTTGCTTTCTCATTTTCTGTGACCTTTTCTGGCGTTTGCCTATACCATTTTTTTCTGTTGTTATTCCATAGTATTGTCATAGCTTCCAGTGTATATAGGTCCCAACTCTCTCATATCTATGAATATATTCCTTCTTTGCCAGGATTGGGCAGCCAGAGACAATATGATGCATTTTTTCTTCTCCACCCCTCATATTCTGCAGTTACTTGTATTT
>NW_026340903.1:0-128 GCF_001194135.2 Octopus bimaculoides | reverse complement strand
GTGCTGCCCAAGAGCAAGCACTAAGAACAAACTACATAATATACAGAATATACAACACAGCAGAAAGTGATAAGTGCTGAATCTGTGGACAAAACGGTGAAACCGTATGGCATATTACCAGTCAATGT
>NW_026340902.1:0-210 GCF_001194135.2 Octopus bimaculoides | reverse complement strand
CTACTACTACTACTACTACTACTACTACTACTACTATTACTACTACTGGTTGGTTTCGTAATAAGAACAAATAAATGCTTGGATAATTTATCCGTATTTTTTGTAGTGGTGGTCATTCTTTATTGACCATCGTTGTTATGGTGGCAATCATAATGATGATGCCGATGATGATGATGACGACGACGACGATGATGATGATGATGATGATGA
>NW_026340901.1:0-249 GCF_001194135.2 Octopus bimaculoides | reverse complement strand
GACAAAATAACAGCATCCCTTTTGCTTGCTTCTGAGTTGAATGTAGAGTAAAGATTGGCACAGAAATCGAATGTGTTCTGGTACATGCATGTGTGTGTGTGTACATTAGCATGTGCCTGAGTGTGTGTACTTATATATGTGCATTCGTGTGTGTTTATGTGTGTGTGGACTTAAATAGAACACCATTGTGTCCTACATATCTCGGTCTCTCTCTCTCTCTCTCTCTCTATATATATATATATATATATA
>NW_026340900.1:0-1024 GCF_001194135.2 Octopus bimaculoides | reverse complement strand
GAATAGTTAAGAATTTCAATTGGCAACTATGAGTACTGTGGTTCAATCCTACTGTACTGCATATTGAGGTTGAGCCATTTTCTATGGCATTGGATCGATTGTTCCCTAGTAATAGAAATTCAGTATATTCCTCTTAGTTTTGTATGTAATACAATTTTAATCTTCGGATTTTTTTAATATGCTAGACCACTGGTTTTAATTGATTAATATCAATTTCTACCCTCATTAATAAATTTATATATATATATATATATATATATATATGTGTGTGTGTATGTATGTATGTATGTATGTATGTATGTATGTATGTATGTATGTATGCATTGGGTCCGGTGACTAAATTGTCGTCTAAATTACGCAAAAATGAAAATAGCACTGATATCTCATTTTAACAGATATATTTTACCAAAATTACATAAAAATATCTTGAAATACTAAAGAGTAAATTTATTCAATAAAACCACCATTGGCTTCTACCATGGCCTCCAGACGACTTCAGAATCTCCTGCAACTCTTCTGGACGGTCTCCTTGTTGAAGTTGGTGAATGCTGCCATAATCCTTACCTTTAGTTCATCTTTTGTGATAAAAGGAGTTGATGAATAATGTTCCTCCACTGTTGCATCTGCTTAATCCATCCGTCTCCAATGACGGAATACTCGGCCTATAGAATCCTCACTCGGCATGAAGTTCCAATAGCTGGGATGTTCTAGAAACAGCTGTTAGAGACTATATACACCTTTTTATTATATAGCCAAATTAGATGTCCTTGTCAAATTTAGCCAAACCGTCTGCCTCCACATTTCTGTTTTAATCTATATATACATGGTGTTCAGAAAGTCTCTCCGCAGTAAGTATTTTATTGCAAAATAAATATTTATAAGATGCTATAAGACTACAAAAGAATATATTAGACTTTACAAGACTATAAAAACTTTATGAGAGGTGTTGAAAGTGTCGTCCTTCATATTCAATTTATAAGTTGACTCTTCTACACATGTTTTGAAATACATCTTGGAGAGTCTG
>NW_026340899.1:0-296 GCF_001194135.2 Octopus bimaculoides | reverse complement strand
CATGTTGTTGGTAAGCAAGCTACTTACCACACAACCATTCCTGCGCCTTAATTAAATATAATATATAATCAAGTCATTAAAAGATCAATTTACATATTGATTTATTACTCTAATATTTATAATTCATTTATTGATTTCATTCACATGCTGACCTGCTTAAACTGGAATAGATTTGAAGCAGGATTTTTACAGCTGTATACATTTCCTATTGCCAGCCCTTAACCTGTTTTTTCAAAGGGATTTCGTTGATTATTATTATTATTATTATTTTATGTTTGACTTTTGTTTTGCATTTG
>NW_026340898.1:0-205 GCF_001194135.2 Octopus bimaculoides | reverse complement strand
ATGTATGTATGTATGCGTGTATATATTTATGTATGCATATATATATATATATTTATGTATGCATATATATATATATATATGTATGCGTGTATATATGTATGTATGTGTATATGTATGTATGTGTGTGTATATGTATGTGTGTGTATATGTATGCATGTGTGTGTATATGTATGTATGTGTGTATATATGTATGTATGTATGTATG
>NW_026340897.1:0-207 GCF_001194135.2 Octopus bimaculoides | reverse complement strand
CTTTTTGCATTTAATCGAGGTGTTAAGGCCGCCGAAGCTGCTCGTGAGATTTGTGCTGTATATGGAGAGGTAGCAATGTCTCAAAGTACCGCTCGCCGCTAGCTTTCGCGCTTCAAGGACGGATCGCACAGCGGTCGACCAATTGAGTTGCTTCACGAAAATCCACGTCAAACGACCAGAGAATTGGCAGAGCAGATGGATTGTGAT
>NW_026340896.1:0-520 GCF_001194135.2 Octopus bimaculoides | reverse complement strand
GAGTACAGCAATGAATTCCAGGTAGAGGTAGGGGTCCACCACGGTTCCGTTCTCAGCCCGCTCCTATTTATCATAGTCCTCCAGGCAATCACAGAGGAGTTCAAGACCCTACAGGTAGATGGCCCTGCTCAGTATGTAGAAAAGGAGTAGGTAGTAACTCTATAAGATGTACCTGGTGCAAGCTATGGACACATAAGAGGTGCAGCAATATCAAAAGCAGGTTAACTAGGAAGTTAGATTTTGTATGTGGCAGATGTTCAGGTGCAATAAAGACTGTAAACAAACAGGAAACAACTATCTCATTCCAGGGTGAAAAACTAGAGGTAGTCGATAGCTTCCGCTATCTGGGTGACCAAGTTAGTAGTGGGGGGAGGCGCTGAAAGTGTAGCCGCTAGAATAAGAATAGCCTGGGCAAAGTTTAGAGGGCTCTTACCTCTGCTGGTGACAAAGGTCCTCTCACTCAGAATAATAAGCAGACTGTATGACGCATGTGTACGAACAGCCATGCTACATGGCAGTG
>NW_026340895.1:0-344 GCF_001194135.2 Octopus bimaculoides | reverse complement strand
CCAACACCACCACCACCACCACCATCATCATCATCATCATCATCATCATCTAATTGTCGTCGTCAACATTACTATTGTCTTCTTCATCATCTTCTACTACTTCCGCTACTTGTACAACTACCATTACTACTAATACTACTACTACCACCACCACCACCACCACAACTAATACAAACACTACGATTATTGCTGCTACTTTTACTACTACCACTACTACCACCATGATTTCTACTACTATTGCTACTGTTACTACAACTAATACTACGTGTATTGTATTATCTTCATTTCACCTCCTTGCTATTATTATAATTATTATTATTATTATTATTATTATTATTATTATT
>NW_026340894.1:0-372 GCF_001194135.2 Octopus bimaculoides | reverse complement strand
ATATATATATAAATATATATACGTATGCATGTATATATGTACGTGTATATGTATGTGTGTGTGTATGTATGTATAATATATATATGTGTGTATGCGTGTATGTGTGTGTGCATGTGAGCGTGTGTATGTACAGAGATATCATACATCCAGGAAAACATACACACTATGATACACGCATACACTTTTACATACAGATGGGTTTACATGTATATATATAAACATATAATCTTTTTGACCACCACATAACATACGTCGAGTATAACCAGCCGAAATTGCAAAGATAATCTGGAACTCGACTGAGGAAAGGAAACTCCGAATGAGTTATATATACATATATATATATACACATATATATATATATATACATACACA
>NW_026340893.1:0-861 GCF_001194135.2 Octopus bimaculoides | reverse complement strand
CATACTTGTTGCAAAGTGTTCAATGGACAATACTTGCTATATTGCCATGATGTCTCTTATATTCTTTCTAGGCTAGTGGTGTACATTGGCTGGTAATATGTCATATGGTTTCACCATTATTATTATTATTATTATTATTAGTAGTAGTAGTAGTAGTAGTAGTAGTAGTAGTAGTAGTAGTAGTAGTAGTGGTAGTAGTACTTTGTACCAAACAACAAATTTGTAACATTAGGATATAGTCAACTGAATTTACTCCAGTTTAAGAGAATGAAAGGTAAAATTGAAACCAGTGAGATTTGAAACCAAAATTTAACAGGTGGAACTAAATTCTGTCCCATTTGTCATCAACATCACTTCCATTTTAGTTCCCCCACTTCTCCTTTTTTAGTTGTTAACAAATGTTTTAAAAAGAGCAACCACAGATTCACCACGTTATTGTATTAAAAAGACGTATAATGCATATAAAGACCTTAGAGTTAAATCCTGAATTCTTAGGTGAACTGAATGTGGTTTATAGTAACATAATTAACTAATGCTTCAAGGCAGCAGTTAAGAGATATGTATGTTCAAGTCTCACTTCATGCTCATTGTAAGTGTCTCAACTCAATTTGTACTGACTCTTGACATTAAAAATATTTAAGGCAACGAGCTGGCAAAATTGTTAGCATTTTGCCTGTCTTTACATTCTGATTTCAAATTCCACTAAGGCTGACTTTACCTTTCATATTTTTGGGATAAATAAAATACGGACCAGTTAAGCACTGGAGTTGATGTAATCAACTTAACCCTGATCCCTGAAATTGCTGGCCTTGTGCCAGAATTGGAATCCAATATTAGAAGTAGTTAAAAAATGCGATAGAG
>NW_026340892.1:0-281 GCF_001194135.2 Octopus bimaculoides | reverse complement strand
TATATATATATATATATATATATATATGTATATGTATACATACATTAATATTGGAAAATGATGTTTCCACTTTGTACTTTTCCATGATTTGTTTTGATTTTCTGTTCATGTTTAGTACTTATCGAGTGTTTGAGAATACACACCCACATTACATGGTTTCAGGTTCAGACCTACAGTGTTGCATCTTGAGCAAGTAACTCCTACTATAACCCCAAGCAAACTAAAGCCTTGCAAGTGAATTTAGTTCATAGAAACTGAAAGCAATCTCTCTCATATATATA
>NW_026340891.1:0-511 GCF_001194135.2 Octopus bimaculoides | reverse complement strand
ATATATATATATATACACATTTTACTAAGTCTGCTGGCTAGCAGGCTGAGTAAAATGAACTGATAGCTGCACAATTAGATATTCTGTTATAATATGAAGCATAGCAGAGTTAGTAATTCTGAACACACGGACCATCAACAGACAGACTTAATCATTCAACCTTATCGCATGCATGACGAAAGTGTCAGCAATAATAGGACTAATAACAGCAATGGTTCAAAGTGTCAAATACCTAACTTTCGTTAATGGCACAAATTCGATTTCATTTTATTTTAATGTGTTTTTAATAAACTATTTGACACATCTCATATGTTAGTACGTCGTGCTTTTCATTATTCTGCATCGGAATATTTTAATGTGTTATTATCTGTGTGCTTATTAATGTCAGTTTAACATTTCGGAATCTAGCATTGGAGGTGAAATATTTGATCTCAGCAGCAAGCTGCAGAATACGCTGATATTTGCATCGTTCTCTCTCTCTCTCTCTCTCTCTCTCTCTCTCTCTCTCTCT
>NW_026340890.1:0-412 GCF_001194135.2 Octopus bimaculoides | reverse complement strand
TTTTGTCTTATTCATATCTACTTAGAAGTAAAGCTATTTTATGCATATTTGGTTTTGTTTAGGAGGTGTAATGTGTTATATATTTAATTATACTTAGAGAATGAGTATTTAGTAGCGTGAAGACAGCTTAGGCTAGATTCATATCTCCTGTTTAATAATTCGTTCTTAGCTGTTAGGATTTCAAGACATTCTGTTACACAGAGATTGCACCGTCTGTTAGTTGGGTTATAGGAATTAGCTACTTTTAGTATGTGCCACTTTAGTTTATATTCTATCTTATTGTCGTTTAGTTCCCAGATATACCCACTAAGCCTTGTAGAATTCGCCTTATTTCTGTTTTTAAAGCCCGCTATGTGCTCATAATATCTTAAACGTATTTGGTTACTCGTTGCCCCAATGTAAGATTTAGTGT
>NW_026340889.1:918-1041 GCF_001194135.2 Octopus bimaculoides | reverse complement strand
ATTGACTATGACAGAGAAAGGTGAGCAGAGAATCTGCATCAAATTTGGCCAAAGCTTGACAATACCTGCTCAGAGACCTACGCAAAGTTTTCAAAAAGTTTCCATCGTTCTAGACACAGTCAA
>NW_026340889.1:604-717 GCF_001194135.2 Octopus bimaculoides | reverse complement strand
TGATTTCCCCCTCACAGCTGCACGCACATCTACGCTGTTTTTCTCAGTTCTGCTGGTTGATCATCTCCCAGAACATTCGTCAATATCGACATTTTTTTGGCCATCTTGGAAAC
>NW_026340889.1:301-435 GCF_001194135.2 Octopus bimaculoides | reverse complement strand
GCTAGAATGTTAAAACTTTGTGCATATGCACAGCAGAGATCATGGTCAATTTGTGCCAAGCGGCTTCACTCTGCATGCTTTAACTTCATTACTATGGCAACAGTCCGGATACTTATTGATCAGACCTTGTATCT
>NW_026340889.1:0-109 GCF_001194135.2 Octopus bimaculoides | reverse complement strand
CAGCTCCTGTCAAACTGTCCAACCCATGCCAGCATGGAAAAGGGATGTTACACGATAATGATGATGGTAATGATGACGACGACGACGATGATGATGATGATGATGATGA
>NW_026340888.1:0-351 GCF_001194135.2 Octopus bimaculoides | reverse complement strand
GCAGTGGTTGTGGTGGTGGTGGTGGTACTGGTTTTGTTGTTGCTGCTGTCGCTGCTGATGGTGGTGGTGGTGATGGTGGTAGTTGTAGTAGTAGTGGCCACACATGCACATATATGTGTGCAGATAGATAGATAGATAGATAGATAGATAGATAGATAGATAGATAGATAGATAGATAGATAGCCAGTGGGGCAACCAGCCAGCCAGCCAGCCAGACAGACAGACAGACAGACAGACAGATAGATAAATAGATAGATAGACAGATAGATAAACAGACAGACAGACAGACATATAGATAGATAGATAGATTGAGAGAGAGAGAGAGAGACAGATAGACAGACAGACAGACAG
>NW_026340887.1:0-225 GCF_001194135.2 Octopus bimaculoides | reverse complement strand
ATATATACATACATACATACATACATACAAACATACATACATATATACATGATGATTGCTTGATCTTGTCGCATGATAACTGTCTCACAGATAATGAGACATCCGTATGCCATTGGATTTAAATGACAAAAGCTTGTACAACGCTTTTGCCATTCTCTCGGTCGCCATAGTAGGTTTCTGTTATATGGACTGTTAGATATGTAATTCGTCTGACATTCCGTGTGT
>NW_026340886.1:170-294 GCF_001194135.2 Octopus bimaculoides | reverse complement strand
TATGTTGTGTGTATATATGTATATACATGTGAGTATATATATGTATATTTATGTGTGTGTAATGTGCGTGTCTGAGTGTGTATTTGTTTATACTATCCATCCCTTCTTTATATATTTATATGTG
>NW_026340886.1:0-160 GCF_001194135.2 Octopus bimaculoides | reverse complement strand
TGTTTTAGAGTGTGTATATTTTTATATATATAAGACTGTATGTGTGTATATGTATGTAAATGTATGCTTATGTATGTATTTTTGTGTATGTGTATATTTATGTATATGTATGATTATATGTATATGTGAGTGTGTGTGTTTAGTCTATGTGTTAGTATGT
>NW_026340885.1:0-515 GCF_001194135.2 Octopus bimaculoides | reverse complement strand
TATATATATATATATATATATATATATATATTATCATCATCATCATCATTTAACTTCTATTGTCCATGCTGGTATGGATTGGATAGTTTTGAAAGGACCTCAGCCACTTGGCCTCCATGAGGCCCAACACACGAAAGGAATTCAGCTCCTTTGCCTCTGTGAGGCCCAATGCTCGAAAGATCCTCAGCCATTCTGCCTTTGTGAGACCCAATGCTCGAAAGGACCTCAGCCCCTTTGCTTCTGTGAGGCCCAACACTCACAGGCAACAACAGTGAAGCAGGCAACGTGTATTTATGTATGCATGCATATGAAGGGCTTTTTTCGGTTTCTGTCTACTATATCCACTCACAAGGCTTTGATCAGTCGCAAGCCATAATAGAAGACGCTTGGATGTGATTTGAAGGGACTTGGTTGTTATTTCCAGCAGGTCAAACAACCACATAGAGGCACCATTTTTAACTTCGTGATTAGAAGTCCTTCAGTAAAGCAAGAAAAAAGAAGGATAATATAAATTA
>NW_026340884.1:0-480 GCF_001194135.2 Octopus bimaculoides | reverse complement strand
AGGTGTGAAGTTGTACAAAGTTTGAATTGTTTTCAAAGGAATTTTTGTCAATTCTTCAGCTAAAACAGTCTCAAGTTCTTGTAGTGATTATGGTGGAGGATATTGACTCCTTACTTGTTTTTCTAAAATGCACCATAAATGTTCAATAATATTGAGATCTGGGATGTGGTGGCCAGATAAGATGTTTAACTTCACTAGAATGTTCCTCATGCCATTCAGTAACAACTTTAGCTGTGTGAATTGGTACATTATCATCCTGAAAGATTGTGTTTCCCTCTGGAAACAGTTCCACAACCATAGGATAAATTTGATCAGATGAAATGCTTAAATAGTCTTGACTATTAGTTCTGTCATGAAGTGAAACCATTGGACCAGCAGATTTCCAAGATATAGCCCCACCCCAGATCATCACAGATCCTCATCCAGTCAGAAGAAGGCAGTCTGGGTCAAATGCTTCTTTTGGCTGTCTCCTCACGTATA
>NW_026340883.1:0-341 GCF_001194135.2 Octopus bimaculoides | reverse complement strand
ATATGTATATATATGTATGACTTATAATACCTTTAATATAATTCGTAATATATTATGGTTGTAGCCCAACAAGTAATTAATGAAGCGTATATACAATATATATTAATATGTTCATGTATGCATATATGCATATGTATGCACATTCACACACATTCGGACATAAATGTATATATATAATGAGAGAAATTTATTTTGGAGATATTTTTGTAAATAAGTACATTATACACACCTATAGCTATGCATGTATATATCTACTCACCTATCTATATGTGCATATATATCTATTATATGTAGATTTACACACACACAAATACAGACACACACAAACACACACACACAAT
>NW_026340882.1:0-451 GCF_001194135.2 Octopus bimaculoides | reverse complement strand
TCTCTCTCTCTCTCTCTCTCTCTCCTTCTTTCTTGCACTCTGTCTCTCTCTCTCCCCACCACCCTCTCATACTCACAAACCACATAAAGATAGTACACCATCACTGAGCCATGTAATTGTGAGAAAGCCAATGCTGGCAATATTTCCCTGTTAATCTATAAAGCCTACTGACCCAAACAGTTAAACTGTGCACTAGCAGGCAAGCCGGCTGGCTGGCTGGCTGACTTGGCTGGGTGGCCGGTCGGTGGAGCCTGTCAGTTGGAACAGGTTTTCTCAAGGGACTTCTTTATTTACTCATCTACTGCCTTCCCATTACCAAGTTTTTACAACCACCTCCCCACATTAGGTACTAACCAGTATGTGTGCATACCCCCCTCTCTCTTTATATATATATATATATATTCGAAATGTCTAGATAGAATAGAGACAGCTGATGAAGGGATATTCCAAG
>NW_026340881.1:0-209 GCF_001194135.2 Octopus bimaculoides | reverse complement strand
TTTTATTTGTCTCTATTATCACAAGTGTCTGACGAACGTTTACGTGAAACTCTGAGTAACAGTTTGTGAATGTTCTTTCAGCTTTAATACTGGGAAAGGCTGAAACGGTTAAGACTCTACTCCTTGGAGAGAAGGCGGGAGAGGTATGCAGTAATATAGATTTGGAAGATCCTGGAAGGAATTGTGCCAAATTTTGGCATTGAAAGCTA
>NW_026340880.1:0-341 GCF_001194135.2 Octopus bimaculoides | reverse complement strand
TTTTTTTTTTTTTTTTTCAGAAGCGGAACCTCCATAGCTGAAAACGTGAGATTCCGTAAATAAAATTTATTTTAAGGTGGGGAGGGGTCCGTTTATGTCTCCGTCATGGGCGCCCATTACTAATTGTTGATAAAGTTCGTGTTTACAGTTTACACCTGTCACGTTGAATTAACAATCTATGCGGATTGGTATATACTTGATTGGACATCCTGTTTGTCGAGATTTTCACCAGGAGCGCTTACTAAGGTATCCGTTTGGGTTTATTCAATCCTTATTTTCCTTCAAGTCGAAACTGCGAAGTCACAGCCAATACTATTCTTGTTAAAGAATTTCAATATATA
>NW_026340879.1:0-443 GCF_001194135.2 Octopus bimaculoides | reverse complement strand
ATATATATATATATACATGCATATACATGCATACGTAAATATATATACACATGTATATGCATATATACACATGTATATACATATATATACATGTATATATATATGTATATATACATACATATAGATGTATATACATGTATATATATACACATGTATGAATCTATATATCTGTATCCATATCCAATATATATACTCACAAACACACACACATATATATATATATGTCCACATGCATTCATACATAATATTTTGTAGAAATGATACACATGATACACACACATGCATATAATTCTGAAATTATGATAATAATGATAACAATAACAACAACAGCAACACTAATAATTAAAATAATAATATTTATTATTACCATTATTATTATACACATGTATGTGCGTGTATGTGTGTGTATATAAATATATGTAGATATGAGGAGGGGGAGATGC
>NW_026340878.1:359-838 GCF_001194135.2 Octopus bimaculoides | reverse complement strand
TCTTTTGTCTAATAGCCCTGTCAACAACATTGTTCCACCACCACGTTATTACCGGTCAAGAGGGGACTTTGCACCAGCCACAGATCTGGTCAGTGGCCCTCAGCAGGTTATCCCGTAGAAACATCCAATTGTCTTCCACATTGTGTGAAGCTACATCCCCCTCTATTTCGTCAAAGGCTTCTAGTAATAAGTCTCTAAATCTCTGTCCATTCGCAGGATCTTTGAGCTTCCAGACCCTTCTCCTCCAAGCTGTTCGTCTTCTGGGCAACCACTTAGCCCTGATCCTGAAGTCACTAACTACTAGTCTATGTTGTGGGGTACATTCTTCACCTGGGAAAGTTTTGGCATTTAGAAGCAGCCATCTCTCCCTTTTCCTGGCGAGGATGTAGTCAATTTGGCTAGTGTGTCTGCCAGAACGGTAGGTGACTGGCAGGTTTCCTGAAGTTAGTATTGCAGACCATAAGGTCATTTGCATCACA
>NW_026340878.1:0-349 GCF_001194135.2 Octopus bimaculoides | reverse complement strand
GTTTCCTGAAGTTAGTATTGCAGACCATAAGGTCATTTGCATCACAGAACTCCAGTATGCCATAGAAGCCCCCTGAATGTTGTCCAACATGACCATTGAAGTCACCAGCCATATCCTTGTATATATATAAATATTTCAGCATATCTAAACAGTTGTGCCCCAAAGATTTGCTTCTTCATAACCTTGAAAAAATTAAATATTTCTTTTCTACAAATATGCTTCAGATCATGTAGATTCTGATTAAATTGGAATTCATTGGGAAAACTTTGTCCCTAAAGGAGTTTTAGAAAATTCACACCATTAGACTTTGTTGTGTATATATATATATATATATATATATATATATATA
>NW_026340877.1:0-231 GCF_001194135.2 Octopus bimaculoides | reverse complement strand
CACACACACACACACATACATACATAAATATATACATATCATCATTATCAGATATATACATATGCACACACACATATATATGTATATACACACACACATATATCTATACACACATATCTATACACACATACACATATATGTATATACACAAATATATCTATGCACATATACACACACACACATATATATATATATTCATTTATTCTTTTACTTGTTTCAGTCATTTGACTG
>NW_026340876.1:0-302 GCF_001194135.2 Octopus bimaculoides | reverse complement strand
ATATATATATATATATATATATATGTAATGACGGGTACTAGAGATTACGGGTATGTCTGGGTTCTAAGTTTACAATTTTTTCGTCATTTGTTTGGGGTCTTAAGGTTATTTTTGCCCATTCCCCCGATTTTCTTTTTGTATTTCATTGAAAATTTATGGTCTTAAGTCATTTTTGCCTTCTATTTTAGTATGCTGCACCTATCTCTAGTACTCTTCATCATTAATTAATAATTATTTATCTTTTTAATTGTTTACGCATACTAAGGTACTGATTTTGTTGTAAACAATATCCTTATATATAT
>NW_026340875.1:0-239 GCF_001194135.2 Octopus bimaculoides | reverse complement strand
ATGTATGTATGTATGTATGTAAGTATGTATGTATGAGGCGTGTATATTTGTATGTATATTTGCTTGTATGCATGTTGTTTTATGCATACATATATACAATGTACATGTATATATATATATCCTCATATATCTATATCTATATGTAAGTATGTATGTATATATGTATGTTTGTGTATATGTATATATATTTATGTATGTATGTATGTATGTATGAGGCATGTATATTTGTATGTATATAT
>NW_026340874.1:0-232 GCF_001194135.2 Octopus bimaculoides | reverse complement strand
TGTATGTATGCATGTATGTACGTATGTATGTATGCATGCATGCATGTATGCATGTATGTATCTTCATCCTCTACTTGTTTCAATCATTAGATTGCGGCCATGCTGGGACACCGCCTTGAAGAAATTTTATTTGAATGCATCGAACCCAGTATTTATTATTTTCTTTTTCATTAAGCCTAGTTGTCAAGCAATGGTAGGTATACACAGTATGTATGTATGTATGTATGTATGT
>NW_026340873.1:0-289 GCF_001194135.2 Octopus bimaculoides | reverse complement strand
TATATATATATACATATATATACATACATATATATACTTGTATATGTGTATATATATATGTATGTGTATATATATATATGTAGATATATATAGACATATGTATGTGTGTGCATGCATGTATGTGTGCATGAATGTATGTTATGTATATATATCTATGCATATATGTATGTATATATGTGCGTGTATATGTATAATACCGTACATCACCATCATTAATCACCCCTAGCTCTCTAAACATTGCGTGCCAATTCCAAAGCACATCATCAGTACCGTACCATTCCAACGCCAC
>NW_026340872.1:0-274 GCF_001194135.2 Octopus bimaculoides | reverse complement strand
TCTCTCTCTGTCTCTCACCCTCCCTCTCTCTCTCTCTGTCTCTCTCTCTCTCCCCCTCTGTCTCTCTGTCTCTGTCTCTCTCTCACTCTCTCTCACTCTCTCTCACTCTCTGTCTCTGTCTCTGTCTCTGTCTCTCTCACTCTCTCTGTCTCTCTCTCTGTCTCTCTCCCTCTCTGTCTCTCTCTCTGTGTCTCTCTCTGTCTCTCTCTTCCTCTCTCAATCTTTGTCTCTCTCTGTCTCTCTCTCTCCCTCTCTCTCTCTCCCTCTCTCTCTC
>NW_026340871.1:0-261 GCF_001194135.2 Octopus bimaculoides | reverse complement strand
ATATATATATATAAATACACACACACACACACATATATATATATTTGTATGTATGTATGTATGTATGTATGTATGTATGTTGTTAAGTATGTTTGTTTGTGTGAGTAGATAAGTGTGGGTGTTTTGTTTGTCTGACTTATACTGGTTCTATTTAATTAACTTCCAATCTGTTTGGTAAATGTGTGACTGTCTGCCTCTTTATCATTCACTATTCTAAACTTAGCCTTCGCTCCTCCATACACATACACAACACACACACAC
>NW_026340870.1:1369-2158 GCF_001194135.2 Octopus bimaculoides | reverse complement strand
GTACTTAATTTATCGACCCCGAAAGGATGAAAGGCAAAGTCGACCTCGGCGGAATTTGAACTCAGAACGTAACGGCAGACGAAATACCACGAAGCATTTCGCCCGGTGTGCTAACGATTCTGCCAGCTTCTTATTAACTAAACATCCATGCCTGCATCTGCATGTGTGTGTTTGGAATCTTGTGCAAAAGCATGTATGCTTTTGTCTACATATGTGTTAGTGTGTGTGTGTTATGTGATAACCACACGTGAATCTTTGTCCTGCAATTCACGAGTGCCTTTGCCATTGTTGTTGAACTCATTATGAATGTTGTTGTTGTTGTCATTGCTGTTACAATTGTTTATTATATTTACCATCCTCCACTGTCGTGGTTATTAATATTTTTATTAATCCTCTTAACCGCTTTTGTTAATGAACTCACACTTCTGTATTATTCTGCCCTTCTTTCATCATCGCTGTGATGCAATGTGCTTTTTAAACTATTCACTTGTCTGCAGACAATATATGTATGTAAGACCCGGCAAGCCAAGTAAGATCGTTGCCAGTGCCCTTGGACTGGCTCTTGTGCGGGTGGCACATAAGATGCACCATTTTGAGCGTGGCCGTTGCCAGTGCCACCTGACTGGCCTTCGTAGGATTTTCGAGCGAGATCGTTGCCAGTGCCCCTGGACTGACTTGTGTGGGTGGCACATAAAAGACACCATTTCGAGCGTGGCCGTTGCCAGTATCGCCTGACTGGCCTTCGTGCAGGTGACACATAAAAGCACCTACTACACTCTCTGAGTGGTT
>NW_026340870.1:0-492 GCF_001194135.2 Octopus bimaculoides | reverse complement strand
ATTAACTGCAGCAATAGCATGGACATCAGACATTAAATGATAATGTTGATGACATATAACAGGCTTCTTTCAGTTTCTGTCTACCAAATCCACTTACAAGGCATCGGTTGGCTTGAGGCTATAGTAGAAGATACTTACCCCAGGTGCCATGCAGTGGGACTGAACTCAGAACTGTGTGGTTGGGAAGCAAGCTTCTTACCACACATCCATTCTTGTGCCTCTCTGGTGGTGTAGTGTTTGTTGGCTGCTGGTTAGTTCCAAGACAGTACTGAGCAAGTAAATCTATGGCTTCAGTCAGCCCAAGGCTATAGCAGAAGACTGAACCCGGAACCATGTGTCTGGCAAAACAAGCTTCCTAACCACACAGCCAAGACTTCAATGCACATAGGCATGGCTGTGTGGTAACTGATCCTCCTGTATTCTCTTTCACTCAAAGCCAGAAACTTATCAGCACGCACTCGTGTGTGTGTGTGTGTGTGTGTATGAGTGTAT
>NW_026340869.1:0-385 GCF_001194135.2 Octopus bimaculoides | reverse complement strand
ATATATATATGTATATACATATATACATTCATATGCATGTATATATATATGTATGTATATACATACATACATAAATACATACATACATACATATAAATAGGCACTCTTACATATATTTCCTTTCCTATATAAATTATACATAAGGGTACACAAATATGTTTTATTTATGTGTATGTATAAATGTTGCTATTCATATTAATGCGTTTGTGTGTGAGTTTTTGTGAATTTATGTGACATACATTTGAAAGAAATCTATTTGCATTAAGGTGCCGACTTGAAAAACGAAAATTAGACAGTTAGTAACATTTCCTAATTTATTTATGACGTGTACTGTATATAGACTATAACAGCTCCGTAAATGATGCGGCTATAGCAAAGGTTTAAC
>NW_026340868.1:0-447 GCF_001194135.2 Octopus bimaculoides | reverse complement strand
TATATATAAATATATATATTATGCATGTATGTATGTATGTATGCATTTATTTGGATATGTAATACGTGTATATATGTGTGTGTGTGTTTGTGTAAGTGTTTTTCCGGTGTTGGATAGGATAAGTAACAGATTTAAAAAATAACTAGTAAGATAGATTTGTTCGAATAAACTCTTCATAGCTCCATCCTGGAACTGAAGAAAGATAACATTTTTTTTTAATGATACAAGACAGGCGTAGCTGTGTGTTAAGAAGCAAGTTTGCTTCGCAACCACACGGTTCCGGGTTCAATTCCACTGCATTCAACTTTGAGAAAGGATCTTCTACTATAGCGTCGGGCCTGCCAAAATCTTGTGAGTAGATTTGGTAGATGGAACCTGAAAGAAGACCGTCGTGTATATATGTGTGTGCTTGTGTGTGTATGCATGTATATATGTATGCATTTGTGT
>NW_026340867.1:0-418 GCF_001194135.2 Octopus bimaculoides | reverse complement strand
TCTATGAAAACACGCGAGAAAATACGAGAAAGCTGAAGCAAGACGTTTCTGGGTAATAACCCGTCATCAGCGTTTGACAATCACCAGCAAGGGATGAGAAAGGACTCCAAACGCAAAATATTGTATGCTTTTTCCAGTCACAAAACGTCGCTGATCTCGAAAAAGGAGAAACAAGCAATAATACATCTCTGAGCGAGATGTAAACAGTAGCAGCACGACATGGTGAAGTATATTTTCCCCCTAGACATACAGACAGACAGAAAGAGACAGAGAGACAGACAAAACAGACAAACGACTGACAGAAAGTGAGAATGCATAGAATTATTTATATATCTATATCTACATATACGCACATGTATGTGTATCGGCATAAAACTCTGTGTGTGTGTGTGTGTGTGTGTGTGTGTGTGTGTGTGTG
>NW_026340866.1:0-516 GCF_001194135.2 Octopus bimaculoides | reverse complement strand
CAAATACCAACAACCGGACGCAATATGCATAGATTTCGCAATATCATATCCTTTGGATGGAATCTCGTCGGCGTATTTGCTGGAAAATTTGTACTAATATCATACAGTATGTTTACACACAACTAGGAGATCTCTTTACACGCACACACACAAGTAAACAAACACTTACACACACAGGCATACATAACACAACACACACACACACACACATATATATATATATATATACTTATAGATACTATTCACAGCATGTCTATGTATGTATGTCTGTATTATATATATATATATATATATATATATATTCATTCCTATCTCTTTGTCTCTATCTCTATCACTCCCTGTCTCTCTCTATATGTATGTGTGTGTATATATATATGTATATACACATAAATGCATATATATGTATAAATATATATATGGATGTATATTTATGTATCTATATTTATGTATACATATATATATACACACATATTTGTATATGTATATGCATGTTTATATATATGTATTTATATATAT
>NW_026340865.1:0-229 GCF_001194135.2 Octopus bimaculoides | reverse complement strand
AATAAATATGCAGCAATATTTAGGAATAAAATTAGAGTAGGCCACAGCCTAACTAGTAACCTAGCTACCATCAAGCCTCAATTAATAATAATAATAAAAGCTAGACACGTTTTATGAAGCTAGGAAGATTAGGAACAATAAAGCTAACAACCAACAGACAGTAGAACAATTCCCACCATTAATGAAGCGCCTCCTAGTAACATAGACAAAGACCAGAGTAGTAATAGCC
>NW_026340864.1:0-360 GCF_001194135.2 Octopus bimaculoides | reverse complement strand
TATAAGTCATGAAAGTGACCTAGGGCGGAAGCCAGCACCAGTATTACTAGAAATAAGAGTTAAAGAACTCATAGCCTCTCTTATTTTTAGCAATATTGATGCTGATTACTGCCCTCAGTCACTTTAGTGACGTAACTATTTATGCCTTTCGATTGTAAAATTGCGAACAAGTGACCCTCGTTATTATTATTATTATTATTATTATTGTTGTTGTTAATGTTGTTGTTGTTGTTGTTGTTGTTGTTATTATTCGGATGCCTGTTTGCCTTCGTATCTCATGTTGTTTACGTTTTGTGACGTCCTGCACCCATACATGCATATATCTATATATACATATATAGGCATGTACACATATATATA
>NW_026340863.1:0-414 GCF_001194135.2 Octopus bimaculoides | reverse complement strand
GTCCCTCTGTACATCTTATACTATAGACTACATTTCTGGTTTTACAGTTCATTTGTGGGCTAAATCTACCTGGGCAGCACACTCCAGTCTATTATTCGTGACCTCCTTTATGCAGATGATTGTGACTTAGTCACTCATACAGTGGATGACATGCAAATACTCATGAATTGCATTTCTGCTTCTTGCAAGGCATTTGGACTTGGCATTAGCCTGGACATGACAGTTGTAATGTTCCAGCCTGCACCAGGAAATCCATATGTGGAACCAGCTATCTTGGTTGAAGGAACAATTCTGAAGGTAGTAGACAAGTTTGTCTACCTGGGCAGCACACTAAGCCATTCTTGCTCCCTGGATGAGGAAATAAGTTTCAGGTTGCAGAGAGCAACTAATTCCTTCTGGTCTCTTCAGTCTCGT
>NW_026340862.1:0-502 GCF_001194135.2 Octopus bimaculoides | reverse complement strand
AAACCCCAATGTATATAAAAAGTGGTGTTCTGTTTATTCTCGGATTCTCAATCCAGTCGTTTTCTTCACAGACTCTCCAGAGATTCTCTCAATGTTTAAAAAACTGCGATCACCAAGTTTAGATAACTTAACAAAATTGATCCTGGTTAATCGAACAGACTTGTGGGCATTTAGTCTGAAACCCCAAATTGCTAAAATATTCAGTCAAGCTGATTATCCAAAATTCCATCCAAACACTGTGATACCTGACTATTCTTGTGTGATGCATGCTAAATATGAGCTACTCAAAAAGTCTATCCAACAGAATTATTTTCACACAAACTTTTTTATGTGGATTGACTTTGGATATTTTCGGTAAGTGTTATGTATTTAAATAATAATTGTTTTTATTTATTCAGTACCTATGTCTGTCTACTTATTTATATATATTTAATACAAATTTCTATACTTGGTTATAATTCAAATACTTATTTATGGGGTTCCTCAAAGCTCTGTCCTTGGT
>NW_026340860.1:0-258 GCF_001194135.2 Octopus bimaculoides | reverse complement strand
ATATTTCTACTGCTTAAACGCAAATTCACTACAGCTACCGTGGAGAAATGCTTCTCTCATTGTATGAAGGTGTAAAGACACAATATCTGTCCAGAGTCGCCATTTGTCAGGATTCCCAAACATCGATGTTTCTAGTTTCTTAGCCGTTATGAATGGGAAATACCTAAGAAAAGTAACTCTGGGCATATCTACGTATATGTATGTACGTATGGATGGATGTATGTATGTATGGATGGATGGATGGATGGATGGATGGAT
>NW_026340859.1:0-439 GCF_001194135.2 Octopus bimaculoides | reverse complement strand
AAAAAACTATAGGTATATTCAGTTAGGACGGATGTTAGCGTCTTATACATCGTTGTTAAGTAGGTTATGGGTCGATAATTCTTTGATTCGTTTGTTTCCTCATTTTTTGGAAGCAGGAATGTTAAACCATTAACTAGCCAAGAGGGCATCAATCCAGGATTTTGCAAAACATCGTTGTAAAGTTTTGTTAGCAGTTCATGACTCTCTGGGAAGGCATTCAACCAGAAGCTAGGAATTTTATCCTTTCCTGGAGACTTCCATTTGCTTGACCTCCTGAGAGCAGATCTTATATCTTCTACATTGACCCCCTCCCACTTTTTCTCCTCTAAGGAGTCTAAGTCTGTAGATATTCTATTAATCCATTGTGTGTTTTATCTTCTGCCCAAATCTTATTCCAAAATTCCTGCACTTCTTCTTTTGATGGGACAGACTTTATTGT
>NW_026340858.1:0-256 GCF_001194135.2 Octopus bimaculoides | reverse complement strand
AGATAGATAGATAGATAGATAGATAGATAGACAGATAGACAGACAGATAGCTA
Organism: Octopus bimaculoides; assembly: GCF_001194135.2. Classification (NCBI taxonomy): domain Eukaryota; kingdom Metazoa; phylum Mollusca; class Cephalopoda; order Octopoda; family Octopodidae; genus Octopus; species Octopus bimaculoides. Next base: position 203 of record NW_026340858.1, on the reverse strand, counting down.
TATTAGATATGTAGATAGATAGGTTGGTTGGTAGATAGACAAATAGATAGATAGATAGATAGATAGATAGATAGATAGATAGATAGATAGATAGGTGGAGAGAGATAGAAAGGGTGTGTGAGGGAGAAACGCTGATAATGAATAAAAGTAGACAGAAAAACAAATCAAATAAGCTAGTAGCTAGTTATATGGGTAGATACATG
>NW_026340857.1:0-685 GCF_001194135.2 Octopus bimaculoides | reverse complement strand
GTTGTTCGCGTTTACAATTCTTTGTTTTTGTTTTATATTAAGAATATTTACCCGAACATTTGCTCTTGCTTTCAATCATGTTTCCTTCTCAGTTTTGTGTGTTTTATTTTTTCTTTTGATAACCCGACCCAACCACCTCCCCTGGCGTCCTCAATTTTCATGTTTCATATCAAAACACCTCTCACTGCCAGTGACAGTCATCTTACCTGTTATTTTACCTGTCAATACCTGTTCTTGTATGAATCAATTCCATGTTTTCCAGTTAAAAATTTAAACAACACCCATCAAATATTCTCACCTGTCTCAACTCTCATCTCACCTGTCAATTATTTTTGATGACGTTACTTGCATTCTCCTCTTCTAATCTCACGTTTCCTACAAACATGCATTTCACTCATCTCTCTTTCTCTCTGCCTATTCTTGTCTGTCTGTCCATCTCTCTCTGTTTCTCTCTCTCTCTCTCTCTGTTTATCTATCTCTCTCTGTTTATCTATCTCTCTCTGTTTATCTATCTCTCTCTGTTTATCTATCTCTCTATCTATCTATTTATAATATGTATATGCTTATTACATATATATATATATATGTATATGTATGTATGTATGCATACATATATTCATATTTAATATATATCAACATATAATACATACATATATATATATATATATATATATATATATATATA
>NW_026340856.1:0-217 GCF_001194135.2 Octopus bimaculoides | reverse complement strand
GTATGTATGTATGCATGCATAGATAGATAGATAGATAGATAGATAGATAGGTAGATATGTGTAGGGGGATTTACCCTATATACCTACTTAATATGCGTATATACATACATAAATACATACATTCATAAATATATTAGCATTTACATATATATATATATATCAACATGTATACATACATATATACACATGCATGTACATATATGTATATAATGTACTA
>NW_026340855.1:0-383 GCF_001194135.2 Octopus bimaculoides | reverse complement strand
CAACAGCAGGGACGCAAATTTATACGTCACGGATACTGTTAACAGCCCTGTTACCACCACCAACACCAACAACAAAAGCAAAACTGTAGCCAGGGTTACAAAACCATGCGTAAAAACCGTCACAAATGTCTCTGACGTAAGCACCATTGCTGCTGACGCCATCATCACCACCACCACCACCAACAACAACAACGACAACAACAACAACAACAACAGCATCAAGGACGCAAATTTATCGGCCGTCAGCACCGACACCACCACCTGTTCAACAAACTCTGCTGCCACTACCACCACCTTTGAACCCGGCAGTACCAACAGCAACATAAACAAAAGTGTTCCAAAGAACATGTCCGCCAGCACAACAAAAACAAATTTCGCCGATG
>NW_026340854.1:0-297 GCF_001194135.2 Octopus bimaculoides | reverse complement strand
ATATATATAAACATTTATATATATGTGTGTGTGTTTATACATTTGTGATGCATATATGTGCGTGGATATGTGTGTGTGTGTGTCAATACATTTGTGTATCGATGGGTATATTAGCTTGTATCGCTGTACGTATGGCTGTGCATGCGTATGTACGTGTATATATGTTTCTGAGTGGGTGTGTGTTGTTTTCTTAACTGTACTAATGTGTATAAAAGTCTACCAAGGCAAACAAGATTTCGCTTTGCGTCATCCAGTCTTTAATGGAACTGTTTATCGATATTGAAACTTTGCAATTAT
>NW_026340853.1:3034-3719 GCF_001194135.2 Octopus bimaculoides | reverse complement strand
CATTCTTTCTCTCTCTCACGCACATCTTCTCTATCAGCCTCTATCTCCATTTACAGTTAGCGACGAAGGTGAGCACCTTTCACTACACATTCTTTCTCTCTCTCACGCACATCTTCTCTATCAGCCTCTATCTCCATCTACAGTTAGCGACGAAGGTGAGCTCCTTTCACTCCACATTCTTTCTCTCTCTCACGCACATCTTCTCTATCAGCCTCTATCTCCATCTACAGTTAGCGACGAAGGTGAGCTCCTTGTACTCCACATTCTTTTTCTTTCTCACGTACATCTTCTCTATCAGCCCCGCCTCTCTCTCCATCTACAGTTAGCGATGGATGTGAGCTCCCTTTACTCAACATTCTTCCTCTCTCTCACGCACATCTTCTCTATCAGCCCCGCCTCTATCTGCATCTACAGTTAGCGACGACGGTGAGCTCCTTTCACTCCACATTCTTTTTCTCTCTCACGCACATCTTCTCTATCAGCCTCTATCTCCATCTACAGTTAGCGACGAAGGTGAGCTCCTTTTACTCCACATTCTTTCTCTTTCACACGTACATCTTCTCTATCAGCCCCGCCTCTATCTGCATCTCCAGTTACCGACGAAGTTGAGCTCCTTTTACTCAACATTCTTCCTCTCTCTCACGCACATCTTCTCTATCAGCCTCTATCTGCATCTACAGTTAGG
>NW_026340853.1:1586-2138 GCF_001194135.2 Octopus bimaculoides | reverse complement strand
CCGACGAAGTTGAGCTCCTTTTACTCAACATTCTTCCTCTCTCTCACGCACATCTTCTCTATCAGCCCCGCCTCTATCTGCATCTACAGTTAGCGACGAAGGTGAGCTCCTTTTACTCCACATTCTTTCTCTCTCTCACGCACATCTTCTCTATCAGCCCCGCCTCTATGTGCATCTACAGTTAGCGACGAAGGTGAGCTCCTTTCACTCTACATTCTTCCTCTCTCTCACGCACATCTTCTCTATCAGCCTCTATCTGCATCTACAGTTAGGGACGAAGGTGAGCTCCTTTTACTCCACATTCTTTCTCTTTCGCACGTACATCTTCTCTATCAGCCCCGCCTCTATCTGCGTCTACAGTTAGCGATGGATGTGAGCTCCTTTTACTTAACATTCTTCCTCTCTCTCACGCACATCTTCTCTATCAGCCCGGCCTCTATCTGCATCTACAGTTAGCGACGAAAGTGAGCTCCTTTTACTCCACATTCTTCCTCTCTCCCACGCACATCTTCTCTATCAGCCCCGCCTCTATCTGTATCTACAGTTAGCGAT
>NW_026340853.1:0-312 GCF_001194135.2 Octopus bimaculoides | reverse complement strand
GGCCTCTATCTGCATCTACAGTTAGCGACGAAAGTGAGCTCCTTTTACTCCACATTCTTCCTCTCTCCCACGCACATCTTCTCTATCAGCCCCGCCTCTATCTGCATCTACAGTTAGCGACGAGGGTGAGCTCCTTTCACTCCACGTTCTTTCTGTCTATCACGCACATCTTCTCTATCAGCCCCGCCTCTATCTGTATCTACAGTTAGCGATGGATGTCAGCTCCTTTTACTCAACATTCTCCCTCTCTCTCACGCACATATTCTCTATCAGCCCCGCCTCTATCTGCATCTACAGTTAGCGACGAGGGTG
>NW_026340852.1:168-272 GCF_001194135.2 Octopus bimaculoides | reverse complement strand
TGGAAATATTTTTTGTTTACATTTTATTTTGAACTTCAGAAGAGACAAACCTTATGATTGGAAGAAACTTGTATCGATTTAATAATATTGTCGCTATGAACTCA
>NW_026340852.1:0-156 GCF_001194135.2 Octopus bimaculoides | reverse complement strand
CATCTAACAAAAATTCCTTTCAGTTCTATATTTGAGAGATGAGAAACTATGTACATTATTTACATTATTTACATTTGGCGGATATTTGTACTCATTTTGTTTGTTGTTAACTCAACGTTTTGGCTGATATATTCGCCAACCTTCATCAGGTGTCCT
>NW_026340851.1:0-270 GCF_001194135.2 Octopus bimaculoides | reverse complement strand
AAGGGAGTACGTGTAGAGTTCTACAAATTACATTCAGTGTATCATTTCAATTGTCTTCAATCTGGCACGTTAAGTCCGGAAATAATTCTGCAGTAAATAAATTTTTGCAGCTAATTTACCGGTATGATAACATTATTATATACAATTTATTAATGAGGGTTGAAATTGATATTAATCAATTAAAGCCAGATGTCTAGCATATTAAATAAATCGGAAGATTAAAATTATATTACATATATTTTTTATTTAGTATTTTTTCATTTGTCTTGC
>NW_026340849.1:0-316 GCF_001194135.2 Octopus bimaculoides | reverse complement strand
TAATTATACCTAAAATCTCCAAGACGTTAAGGAGATAGACAAAGAACATACTGCGTTCACTCCAGCATAGAAGCTACTAAGATATCAAGAAGATATACATTGTTACAGACTCTACCTATCACTGATTTTTTTGTTTTTATGGGGTCAGTTTTAATTTATAGACTAGTTTATCAAATTCTTGTATATCTAAGGCTGAGAGAATAAAGGGGCAGTATTTATTAGGGGTAGGGCTGAAGGAGCAGACAGAAATCATAGTTGGCATAGTCATAAAAATCAAGATTTATTAGAAGCAATATCATGAGGTTAGGTAAAGGAA
>NW_026340848.1:0-459 GCF_001194135.2 Octopus bimaculoides | reverse complement strand
AGATGCTTTCTTGCTTTCATGTTTTGAGACAAGTTTTAGCATCCAGTCTTAAAAGAGTTTTTCAGATAGGTGTCTAGGCCAATTGTGGCTACCTTCATTGTTAATGCCAGCTGTAGAAGTCTACGGCCTCCCTCTTTTCTCGGCAGATAAAGACGTTCTATATTTGCCTTAGGGTGGAGCATTCTATGCATTGTCAACAGTTTTCGTATTTTTCTGTCAACATTACATATTTCAGTAATTGACCATTTAACGATATTGAAACTGCAAGTCACGACTGGTATGGCCAGAGCATTGATCGCTTCGATCCTGTTTCTTACGTTTAGCTCTGTCTTCAGTATTGCTCTCACCCTGCGATAACATTCTCTTCTGAATGCTTAATATTGTCCCCTTCAATTACCCCTAGGTATTTGTCAAGGTTCACGTTAGATGTTTTTGTCATTTTTCCTTTGATAAAGGTAG
>NW_026340847.1:0-286 GCF_001194135.2 Octopus bimaculoides | reverse complement strand
ATTATCGTCGTCGTCGTTGTTGTTGCTTTTGCGAAATGCTGCTGCTTCTGTTTTCTAATTATTGTTCCAGTTGTTATTTCTGCATCCAGTCGCCATATTGGATTTCATAAATCAAGACCTCGTTTTTCTTTCATCTTGTAAATTTGATATGCAATTTGTTTGTTTTATGGATTTCAGCGCTTAGACTCGGCTATATATGAATAAATGGTAATAAATACTTAAGCTTGTGTTGCGTGTGCCCTTTGTATATGTATATATATATATATATATATATATATATATATAT
>NW_026340846.1:179-451 GCF_001194135.2 Octopus bimaculoides | reverse complement strand
TTATCGGATTTATATTAGTTTATAATAATGTGTTTACTAAGGTTTAAGGGGCTGAAAAAAGAAAGGATGTTAGGAAACAACAAGGATATTCAATACAGGAATCTGATGATTGATTTAAGTAGATTAGATGTTAAGGTGAGAGATCAGGAATATATGTTATAAAGGTTCAATTACCAATATAAATATGTGCTAATTGATAGTCCTAGATGACCATAACAGAAGTAAAGTACTATAATTTGATAAATTTAGTTACTTAATAAAGGCCTATTTTT
>NW_026340846.1:0-169 GCF_001194135.2 Octopus bimaculoides | reverse complement strand
TAATTTGATAACTTTAGTTACTTAATAAAGGCCTATTTTTAAAAAAATTTTAAAGTGCGAGTAGAGCAGTGTACACATGATACCCTAAAGTCTAATCTATTATTGATTAGATTAGGATAATTTCTAAGTTTAAAAATTTCATATATTTCCATAGAACACAATTCACATC
>NW_026340845.1:0-556 GCF_001194135.2 Octopus bimaculoides | reverse complement strand
TATATATATATATATATATATATATATATATATATATACATATGTGCTTGTATATATTAAAATTACTCCTTATATTATGATTTATCATCAGTATTGCGGCATCACCGAGCACTATGTCTTCGGATTAACTCTTGTCACATTGCTGTCAGTAGCACCACTAGACTTCCCATTAGCAAGTAATAATCTTTGTTAAGAAGGATTATTATCATCGATCTAGTATAACAGGTGCGGCTTAATGAATTTAGTGCTGTCTCAGATATATCAAGAAATTCTTGTTTGTGCATAGCCGTGAGGGTAAGAAGTTCGTTTCACAATTGTATGCATCCAGGATCGAATCTATGATGCGACAGCTTGAGAAAGTATGTTCTAGCATGGCCTTGGTAAACCAAATTTTTGTGACTGAAGTTTTGAGTGCGGTGAAGTTCTGTCGGATGCAGTGCTGTCATAGGCGTGGGCACACTGGGCAGTTGATCGCGGGTTCAATCCTGGTCTACGTAATGCTTTGCCTTGCTATCAATAATTAAATACTATAGGAAGGCGGTGGGAAAGACTATAT
>NW_026340844.1:0-346 GCF_001194135.2 Octopus bimaculoides | reverse complement strand
ATTATTATTATTATTATTATTATTATTATTATTATTATTATTTAATCCCCTCTCCCCACCCTCGTAATTCCCCCCTTTACTTCATATTCATTCATTCATAATTTTTGTCCTTTCCGTTGTATTTTTTTATGCTTTTTTATTTCTATTTTTATTCTTTTTCTTTTCTCTCTCTTCAGATTCACAACATGTCTTTTTCTTTCTTTTATTTTTCCTTTCCTTCTCATTCTAACAAGTTCTCGTTGCTCATTCTATTATCATTGTCCAAAGTTGCCGTTGTCGTCGGCATTCACGTATTATCGTGTTTATTATTATTATTATTATTATTATTATTATTATTATTATTATT
>NW_026340843.1:0-592 GCF_001194135.2 Octopus bimaculoides | reverse complement strand
TGTGCCTTTCTAGAACTTATTTTACAAACCAAGAAGAAAAGAAATGTAAAATTCTGGTGGGTTAGAACTCTGAGTAACATACAAAGACAGAACTAAATACTGGACCATTCCCCATCTATTTAGATAAGTAGTTTTAGACCAGGGTTCATATAAGAATTGGTTGACAAAGTTCATGTGCAATAAACTGGTTATTCTTCTACAATACATAAAATATTTTAACAGGCATAGATGTGACAATGAAACATTACCACTTCTGAGAAGGTGTAATATAGATGGGGGCAATTATAAATTTCCAGCTGCTTATGAGGCTGCATATTTGTCTGTTGTTTTGGGTAAGAGGTGGAACCTTGGTCATCTTCGAAAGTGACAGGTGAACAACATTCTGCAGTCATTGCTGTATTAGCTACTTTGGTCCACACCCCCACAAAAGAGCAAAGCATATTTATTAAAGTTTTTTTTTTAAATGCGGAGGAAAAAGCAAACTTTTCTGCAACTAAATTATACTGGAGCATAGGTGACTGATGGGAGAGTGAGAGGCGGGGTCTAATTAATTAACAATAACTGTTTTCCAGTCATACAGGAAAGGGTTATT
>NW_026340842.1:0-376 GCF_001194135.2 Octopus bimaculoides | reverse complement strand
AAAAGCACCCATTACACTCTTGGAGTGGTTGGCATTAGGAAGGACATCCACCCATAGAAAGCATGTTAAACCAGAGTGGAGTCTGGTGCACCTCCTGCACCTCCAAACTCAATATATATAAATAGATAGTCTCCATTACTACTGCCTATGATTTGATCTCATTTATATATTCACTATTTTGAGCTATGCTAATTTTAAGGATCTTGGCACACAGCTTTGCTTCTGTAAGATGAAGTGCTTTTATTTGCTTTTATTAAGAATTACAACCCTTTTATCTATTATTAGAATACCTGATAAGTATAAGAATTACAATTGCTGACAAAACTTTCACAGACATATTTTTGAATTGATTGTATATCTTATATGTGTTATGAGA
>NW_026340841.1:0-322 GCF_001194135.2 Octopus bimaculoides | reverse complement strand
ATAAAATCTTTAAACTCCACAACTATTGCAGCCACCACCACCAGTATACTGCAACCGATACTATTACCGCTAGCAATACTAACATCACCACCAACACTAATGTTACACTATCACCACCAGCTCAACCATAGCTACCATTAGTCTGCTAATGCTGCCATCATACAAGCTTGTGTAACTTTAATCGCTTTAGTAGTGCTCAAAGCGAAGACTGGAGGTCCGAATGCGTCATATTGCAGTCTATTTGAACGGAGTATAGTTCGGTCTTTGTGGAAGCGCAATGGCCCAGTGGTTTGGGCAGCGGACTCGCGGTCGTAGGATCGCG
>NW_026340840.1:1709-2089 GCF_001194135.2 Octopus bimaculoides | reverse complement strand
CAATCTTGAATCTAAATCTAAACCTTCTACTGAACTTACCTCTCAAACCTGAGCGTGTGTTTTTTCTGGTACTTAATTTTTTCAACAGGATGGAAAAGGTTGATGTGGAATTTTCTCTGAAAGACATCCCCATTACATAGTAAGGATACTTATATGTGGCTATTAATCCACAGAACAAATGACTTTGTTAGAAGGATGAGGTGGATTGCCTATCATCATGAAAACAAAATGAAAAACCCAACCTCTGAAACACAGGATAAGAACTACTATAAGATGATATTTAAGAGTAGAAAAAATCCACCTCCTAACCCACTACTAGAAAATTTCGAAAAAGAACTATTTGATCTCATAGCCAATGTGAAATACAAAGAACATCCACT
>NW_026340840.1:0-1699 GCF_001194135.2 Octopus bimaculoides | reverse complement strand
TTCGAAAAAGAACTATTTGATCTCATAGCCAATGTGAAATACAAAGAACATCCACTTAGGAAAAATTTACATCTAAGAAAGCTTAAGGAATTCATCAAGTCAATATAGAATAAACCGGGTATTCTAGTCCCTGCTGACAAAACTCGAAATTTGTACAGACTGGATTATACTACTTACAAAAAACTGATCATGAAGGAACTTAACTCCAAATACAAAATAACCTCTAAAAGAAATCTATCAGAAATTAATTTAAAAATTAAGAAAATTATGCAGGACTATGACTTAATTGATAGAACTGAACCACTGGTTCCAGCTGAGCCTAGGATTAACTTGAAAGACCACAAGAAGAACTTCCAGGATAACCCGACTGTGAGACTAATTTACCCATCTAGGTCTGACATTGGCAGACTTAGTAAACTTATACCAGACAATATTTTACCTCTTATAATTCCTAATTTATCCTTAAAGTTATGGAATAATACCGAAGAAGCACTAAACTGGTTTAAATCTATTGACAATACTGGTAACTTTTCTTTTATTCAGTTTGATATAAATAACTATTATTCTAGCATATCCCCTATTCTCCTAAATAAGGCTCTCATTTTTGCTATGAATCGCTCCCTCATTACTAGGGATAAGATAGACATTATTTTGTTAGCTAGAAGAACTATTATTGAATTTGATAGCAAGCTCTGGACTAGAGCCGATACCTCAGATAATTTTGATATACCAATGGGGTCGAGCGATTCGGCTGAGGTTACGAATCTAGTAGGAGCTTACCTCTTATATTGCTTAAACAAATAAATCCCGGAGCTAAAGGGCAGTCTATATAGGGATGATGCTTTATTCATCATCCCTAGTAATAATAAATCTTTCATTGAGAGAATAAGAAAGAAAATTAGGAAATTTTTTAGAAGTTTTAACTTAAATATTACTTACGAATATGGTAATAAGATTCTAAATTTTTTAGATACCACTCTTAACATAGAAGCTAGATTATACCACCCATATAGAAAAGAGAATGAAGTTACTAGATATGTAAGTAGATTTTCCAATCATCCACCAAATGTATTAAACTCTATAGTTAAAAGTATTTCTGAGAGAATTACTAAATTATCTTCCAACATTGATATATTTAATTCTAATTCAAACTACTATAATGAGGCTTTGTCTAAAGCTGGATATGCCCCCAAAATTTCTTTCCTTAGTCCTAGTAGGACATCTCTCCTTGATGCAGATAATAATAATGATAGTAATGATAATAATAATAATAACAACAATAATAATGATAATAATAATAATAATAGTAATCATAGATGTTATAACAAATCTAATAACTTAAGTAGTAGTAATAATGGACCAAATAAAAAGCAACCCTTTCTGCCTAAAAATTTAACTAATAAGAAAAGTAATAAAGTACTTTTTAATAGTAAACTACATGCTAACACTAGTAATAAACCAATGTTAGTAGACAGTAATGGTGAAACCAATGATATAAATAAAAAGTATCCCGCACCTAAAAGAATTACCAATCTTAATAATAATATTGCTCTGAGAAGTAATAGTAATCAAAGTATACCCCATACTCACCCACACAATAAATTTAAGAGAAAAAATAAAAACTCTTGGTTAAATATCCCCTTCAGCTCTGCAATATCCACAAATATTTACAAAAAATTTATGAATATTTTACAAAAAA
>NW_026340839.1:2439-2602 GCF_001194135.2 Octopus bimaculoides | reverse complement strand
TATATATATATATATATATATATATATATATATATATATCGACTCCAGGACTTATTCTTTGTATTCTATCGGTCTCTTTTGCTGAACCTCTAAGTTACAGGGACATGAACACATCAACATTGGTTGTCAAACGATGGTGGGGGAGAAACACAGACACACAAAC
>NW_026340839.1:2070-2176 GCF_001194135.2 Octopus bimaculoides | reverse complement strand
AGGGTGAAAGTGTTAACAAGAACAGGACAGTGAGAACAAGACAGTAAATATGGGTACAGGACATCAATATATATATATATATATATATATATATATATATATATAT
>NW_026340839.1:1738-1994 GCF_001194135.2 Octopus bimaculoides | reverse complement strand
CAACATTGGTTGTCAAACGATGGTGGGGGAGAAACACAGACACACAAACATATGCAAACACAAACACACACACATATACGATGGACTTCTTTCAGTTTCCATCTACCAGATCTACTCACAAGGCTTTGATCGGCCTGAGGCTATAGTAGACGACACTTGCCCAAAGTGCCACGTAGTGGGATTGAACCCGGAACTATGTAGTTGGTAAACATGCTACTTACCACACAGCCACTTCTGCACCTATATATATATATAT
>NW_026340839.1:1370-1728 GCF_001194135.2 Octopus bimaculoides | reverse complement strand
ATATATATATATATACACACACACACACACACACACACATACATACTAGTACGTACCTACTGTCTTTAAACATAGCATGTTTTACATTGATGTGATATCATGGTATCATATATTCCTATAATGGATATGAGTGGGGACCCAAAAGTAACTGGAAACAACCTCTGTGGGACAAACTTGTTGTAGTTCAGTCTTCTGCCGCTAGAAGTGACTTGATGTGACCCTCAGGCATCAGTATGTCGACCAGCTGCGGTGAGTGTAGTCCTACTGCCATGTGGTGTGTCTTTGCTTTGCAGTGCTTCTCCTCTGTCTGTCAATTTTTGCGATGGCTGAAATGAAGGAACAGCATGCTTCCATGAAA
>NW_026340839.1:1020-1360 GCF_001194135.2 Octopus bimaculoides | reverse complement strand
GTCAATTTTTGCGATGGCTGAAATGAAGGAACAGCATGCTTCCATGAAATCCTGTTTTCTGTTGGGGGAAAACAGCAGCTGAAGCAGTTTTCATACTTGTAACAGCTTACAAGGATGTTGCCATTAGCAAAACACAAGTTTATAAGTGGTTTTCACGCTTTAGGAACGATCATTTGTCACTTGAAGATCCACCTCATTCAGGACATCCATCAACCTCCCAAACAAATGAAAACATAACGAAAATTCATGAACTGATCTTGGAGGACCATCACCAAACAATTGACGAATTCGTTGATATGACTGGTGTGTCCTGGAGCTCCTGCCAATGAATTTTGAGCAA
>NW_026340839.1:519-1010 GCF_001194135.2 Octopus bimaculoides | reverse complement strand
GACTGGTGTGTCCTGGAGCTCCTGCCAATGAATTTTGAGCAAGGAATTGCAAATGAATGGAGTTTCAGCAAAATTTGTGCATCACTTGCTCAAGGAAGATCAAAAGCATTCATGACTGAATGCATATCATGAACTGAAAGAACACTTTGCAAGAGTTCCAGTACTGCTTCAAACAGTGGAAAATGCATCTGGACCAATGCAATGTTTCAAATGGAGAATACTTTGAAGACAATAAATGTGTAAGAATGTAAAACTAAGTGAACAAAATAATATTGCAAAATTCTGGTTTGTTTTGGGTACCTCTTCATTTGCATAAGTATACATATGGTATGCATGTGGGAAGAACCCTAACGGATATGCAATGTCTTGAACATCAATAGTGGGAAATGTAACATAGAGCTTGTAAGATGAAATGCAATTATGTTAAAACATCATGTATTTATAAAGCAATGAAAAATTACTACCTAAATACTGCTAATAAATTTTAATAT
>NW_026340839.1:0-490 GCF_001194135.2 Octopus bimaculoides | reverse complement strand
GTATTCATTACTAAACACATTATCGTAAATACTGTTATCCTATCTGCATTTATGTGTAATGATAAATTGAACCCATCTCATTCACATTAGACATATCTACACAACTGTGTCTCCCACCCTGACTTTGTTTCATTCAAAAACATTGATATTTTTTTAATGAAATTTTCTGCAGATATACTACTTCAGATGATGTAGATTCTGTTTATATTGGAATTTGTTGTGAAAAATTTTTTGCAAGAGTTTCAGAAAAATCTCACAATTTGGCTTTGTTTCCTCATAACTTTCAGAAAAATGGATATTTTAAATGAAATTTTGTACAAATACCTTTGAGAGTATGTAAATAATGATTGATTATATCAAAATTTGATGTGTAAATAAAAATGGTGAGCATTACGCATACATACTGACACATATCACAATTTTTTTAATAATTTTGTTTCATGTTAGGCGTAGGAGTGGCTGTGTGGTAAGTAGCTTGCTTACCAACCAC
>NW_026340838.1:0-478 GCF_001194135.2 Octopus bimaculoides | reverse complement strand
AGAGATTTATGTATCTGTATTATATGTTCACATTTGTGTGTGTGCGTGTGTGCGCGCGCATAATTGAATCGGGCAGCTGGTGCGATATTTCAAATGAATCGGAAAATCTGTGGGACATGCCCTTTAACAGCAGTTGGAAACATGTCTGCATATTCCCGACATCCTGGCGTGGAAGGAGTCTGCTGACGACAAATCGTAACAATAAAGACGCGGGCGGCGACAACAAGAACAAGATCAACAACATCAACAACAACAATCGCAGTGTATGAATACATTACTGTGTCTGAATGACAAGGGGTTCTGTTCTTTAGCTCTGACATTCATATTTCAACGCGGATGTGGATACGTGTGTATTTTGCTGCTCCCGCATCATTATATAGAAAATATACACAAGTCTATGTGTGTTCCTCCCCCTCTCTCTCTCGCTATCTCTCTCTCTCTCTCTCTCTCTCACTCACTCACTCACTCACTCACTCTC
>NW_026340837.1:0-203 GCF_001194135.2 Octopus bimaculoides | reverse complement strand
TTGTCATCTGCTGGTATTGATACATCAATTAGAAAGCATTTTTTTTCATCTTTGATCAGGTCTATTTGCCTTAATTTCTGTCATCTCAATCAGTCATCTCCAATCAGTCATCTCAATCAGTCATCTCAATCACCATCAATCACCATCAATCATCACCATCAATCACCATCAGTCATCATCAATCACCATCAGTCATCATCAAT
>NW_026340836.1:0-462 GCF_001194135.2 Octopus bimaculoides | reverse complement strand
TTTATACCTTTTTTTTGTTGTTTGTTTTGCTATTTTTCCTTTCTTTTATTTGTTTTTATTTATTTCTTGTTTTATTATACACTGGTGTATATATATGCGAATTTATATATATATATATATGCGCGCGCGCGGAGAGAGAATTGGTAGCGCATCGGTCAAAATGCTCAATGGCATTTCCTCTGATTCTTTTGGTTGCGAGTTCAAATACTACTAAAGCCAAATCTTTTTTTTCTTTTTATCCGTTTGATGTCGATAAAATGAAGTACCAGGAAAATGCTAAGATCCATGTCATCTCTCATTTCCACCCACTAGAATTCTCCTGATGCCAAGATCGGTACCCCTATTATTATTATTATTGTATTCTAACCGTCGCTACGTTCTGAGCTCAAATTCCGCCAAGATTCACTTCGCTTTTCATCCTTTCGGGGTCGATAAATTAAGTACCAGTCACGTACTGGGGTC
>NW_026340835.1:0-272 GCF_001194135.2 Octopus bimaculoides | reverse complement strand
ATACAAACGTAGAAATGAACACGTATAATAGTGCGTGCGCGCGCGCAGCACAATCACCAACCAAATAATCTGGTGAGTGGTTTGACTCATGAGTTGGAACTATTTTTTCCAATGGATCTACTACATATTACTAATATTCTATTTAAATAACCCAAGGGAAATAACCCATACCACCTGCAGTTTTTAGCGAAACGATCAATATTTGATTCTCACGATGAGCCAACCTAATTCTGCATTTCACTACTCACAGTTTTTAACTGCTAAACATTATT
>NW_026340834.1:0-428 GCF_001194135.2 Octopus bimaculoides | reverse complement strand
TTAATTTACCACCAGTGGTCCGGCGAGAGTAAAAATTAGTCAGTAGACTATATATATATTTTTCATTAAAATACAGAGATGCCTATAATAGGACATCTAACCCGCTAGAAAGAGCAGCAAAAAAAAAGTAAATTAAATTTCTAAAATTTTTTTGGTGCCCTATGATTTATTAATGATAATATATTTTTTGGGCTAATTTCTGAAGGAAAATCGGCATTTATTCTATATTTACTGCCGATAAGTTAAAGCGCACATGCACGGTATAGTTTCAAAAATTAAGCGTGTAAACGCGGGTCGTGTTTCCCTATGACTGGTGTTTACTCGCTTGTTCGTGGTACTCTGCTGAAGAAAGTTGTCCAAGTAAGATGTATTTTTATATTGCTAAATAACTTGAAACCATGGTACAGAGTATAGACTGGTAAAAGTTT
>NW_026340833.1:0-587 GCF_001194135.2 Octopus bimaculoides | reverse complement strand
ATGTCTATTTCCGAGCTATCGATGTTGACATACTGCTTGGCGAATTCTAAGGCTCTCAGGAGCAAAGGTCTGGATATTGATGGGTAAAAATCAACAATATCGAACTGCGTAAATTTGCAGCTGTGTTTATTACTAATCCCCTTAAACCAATCTATAACTGACTTATTATTTTTCCAAATCCGTAAATTTAAATCACTATCTAACTTAATTAAAATCCGGTCTAAAATATATTTGCTAATAATCTCAATTTCAGTCTTAGCAGGATTAATTAATCTACATTTGGGGTTTCTACTAAAATTATCTTTATGGTCTTTTAGGGTGACAAAAGCAGGTCGGGGAGATAGGTATTCTATTCTATCGCTAATCTTAAGATTGTTAGCTATTCTTCTTGCTTCCAAATTCCCCTCTTTATATAAATTTGTGTTGTTTTTTTTGTATGTCAGTGATGCAATTCGAAATTAGGCGCTTGTAAACATCCTTGTCAACAGCAAGGTTTTCTTCGATATTTTTTTAATAGGATGAATCTGTATTAAATTAATTTGGTCTGTGCATTACGCATCCATGACCGTTAATTGAAACGACCAATC
>NW_026340832.1:0-543 GCF_001194135.2 Octopus bimaculoides | reverse complement strand
TAAGTACTAGGCTTACAAAGAATAAGTCCTGGGGTCGATTTGTTCGACTGCTGGTGTTGCTCCAGCATGGCCACAGTCAAATGACTGAAACAAGTAAAAGAATAAGAGAATTTATATAGCACCATTTGAGCATGATTGTTACCAGCGTCGCCTTCCCGGTACTAAAAAGCACCCACTACACTCTCGGAGTGGTTGGCGTTAGGAAGGGCATCCAGCTGTAGAAACTCTGCCAGATCAGATTGGAGTCTGGTGTAGCCACCTGGTTCACCAGTCCCCAGTCAAACTGTCTAACCCATGCTAGCATGGAGAGCAGACGTTAAATGATGATGATGAGGATTTATATACATATCCTTATTATTTTAAACAGTTTGATTTGGCTCTATGTGGCTTACAGTTTTGCCAGCTTCTTACAGAAACTGGCTTGTTCAGGCTCAGATTATTGAATTAGTAATCTGAGCTTGAATGATCTGGATTTTTGTTAGAAGCCTGTGAAACTTTGAGCTGCATGGAGCTGAACCTAACTGTTTTAAATAATAGCATCTG
>NW_026340831.1:0-340 GCF_001194135.2 Octopus bimaculoides | reverse complement strand
AGGTTTCAGTACCTTTTTTTATCATTCCTAGAGATCCTACAATCACTGGTTCGGCAGTCGCCTCGAGATGCCACATTTTTTTTCAATTTCTATTAGCAAGTCTTTATATTTACTGATCATGTCAAATTCTTTTACCGCAATATTGTGATCGCAAGGAATACTCAAGTCAATTAATAAACACGTCTTCTTCGTCTGATCTTTTATAATAATATCCGGTTTATTAGCTTTTATAGTTTTGTCGGTATGTACGGGGAAGTCCCAGAGAATCGATACATTTTCTCCCTCATATCATTATTATTGTTCAGTAGTCTTATTTTTATAACGTGCTTTCACTTCACTA
>NW_026340830.1:0-459 GCF_001194135.2 Octopus bimaculoides | reverse complement strand
CGTAAAAAGCACCATCTGAATGTGGCTGATGCCAGTGCCACCTTGACTGGTTTCATACACACACACACACACACACATACACACACACACGTATATGTAAAAACCCATCTATCTCACCATATGTTTATCTCTCGTTATGCAATACTCTATTTCATTAAGATCATTAACACTACCTTATCTATTATTTGTTTGTGTGTCTAGAAATTCCTAATTATCGTTTCTAGTTCAACTACTTCATATAAATTCGGACAGTTGAACTTGTTCTCAAGTCTGTGTCCCATTTAGTCTTGTTCTGCATGATGTATTTCTTATTTCATTTATTATTATAATAATTTTCTCTTTTTTTCTCCTTTTTTTAGAGAAATTCAGAGACCAGAATATTGTTTATCAAAATCTCGCTTGGTTGATAAAGCAAATAAGACTTCATAATGTCATTTCAAACTCAAACCCCACCATGAA
>NW_026340829.1:232-376 GCF_001194135.2 Octopus bimaculoides | reverse complement strand
CAGCTTGGATGGTTAGTCTCACTGTTGGATCCACATTGAGAAGACCCTCTTTCTCCCAAATATTCTCCACATTTAATAGTCTTTCATGGTAGTCTTTCCATCCCACCTATGCTAGTGTGGAAGGTGGATGTTAAACGATGATGA
>NW_026340829.1:0-212 GCF_001194135.2 Octopus bimaculoides | reverse complement strand
CTTTTTTCAGAATCACTAAGAGGAAGCTCACCATTATCCATTTGCAAACACTCCTTATGCAAAACATCTCAATTCTCTTAGATATACTGTCTTGTAATCTGAAACATCTCACATCTTTGATTCTCATGCTGTAAAACATTGGCAAATCTCCTATTTTCTGTTTCTCATTTTACCATGTAAACCTGTCACCTAGCTTTCCTTCTGGCTACCTG
>NW_026340828.1:158-498 GCF_001194135.2 Octopus bimaculoides | reverse complement strand
CTTTCTTTCTCCCTCTTTCTCGCCTCACTATCTACCTCACTCTCTACCTATCTATCTTTCTATATCCCTTTCTCTCTCTATCTTTCTATCTATCTCCCATTCATGTGTGTGCGTACGTGTACTATATATGTGTGCATGTGTGTGCATATGTGTAGATGCATATGTGTGTATGTGTGTATTAGTTTCGCTGTTTGACTGTATATCTATCGATCTATCTGTCTAACTATCTATCTCTATCTATTTATGTATCTATGTATTTTCTTGCCTATTTTTCTATCTATCAATCAGTTTATCTATCGATCAATTTATCTGTCTATCTATCTATCTATCTATCTATCTA
>NW_026340828.1:0-148 GCF_001194135.2 Octopus bimaculoides | reverse complement strand
CTATCTATCTATCTATCTATCTATCTATTATCTATCTATTTATCTGTTTCTTTGTCAATGTATTTATCTAACTGACTGTCTATTTTTTACCTACCTACCTATCTATCTATCTATCTATCTATCTATCTATTATCTATCTATCTATCTA
>NW_026340827.1:0-282 GCF_001194135.2 Octopus bimaculoides | reverse complement strand
CACTCGCTAACATTTAGTTTACATCACTCACTAGCTATTCGTTTACATCAGTCATCAACTACTACTTTACATCATACCCCAGCTGCTAGTTGATATCACCTGCCAGCTGCTAGATTGCATCATTCATTAGCCGGCTAGTTTATATCACTTACTGACAGCTAGCTAGTTAATATTATTCACCAGCTGCAAGTTTATCTCATTCACCAACTACTATATTAAACAGATTCCCAAATATTTACTAATATGTATTGTCAGGAACTTGTGACCCAGCAAACATTGGAG
>NW_026340826.1:0-338 GCF_001194135.2 Octopus bimaculoides | reverse complement strand
ATATATATATATATATATATATATATATATACACACACATATATGTATGTCTACACACACATACACACACACAAGTATGTAGAAATATTAAACATAAATTACATCTTCTATGCATCTCTTAATATATACATACCACATCTAAACACAAGTCATATCCTTCCGCCGAAACAGAGAACTATTTACATTAAAGCCTTACATTGAAGTCAATGAAAACATGCTCCTGGTAAAATAAGCCACAGTTTTGGCTCTGTTCTTCCCAAAGAAATTATGATTACATTGGGTTTGTAGGTGTATGTGTGTGTCTGTAAACAAATAGCATGTGTGTATGTGTGTGTGTG
>NW_026340825.1:0-213 GCF_001194135.2 Octopus bimaculoides | reverse complement strand
TATATATATATATATGTGTAAATATATACATGTACATGCACACACACATATATATATATACATACATATCTATACATACATATATACACATATATCTATATATATATACATATATGTATATACACATCCATATATATATGTATGCATGCATATATCAATATACATATATACATGCATATACATACATACATACACATATATATACTTATACAT
>NW_026340824.1:0-315 GCF_001194135.2 Octopus bimaculoides | reverse complement strand
ACCACCACCACCACCACCATCATCATCCTCATCCTCATCATCATCATCATAAGGCGAGCTGACAGACTCGTTAGCATGCCAGGTGAAATGCTTAGCAGTATTTCATCTGCTGCTATGTTCTGAGTTCAAACTCCACTTAAGGTTCACTTTGCCTTTCATCCTTTTGGAGTTGATAAATTAAGTACCACTGAAACACTGGGGTCGATGTAATCGTCTAGTCCCTTCCCCAAAATTTAAGGCCTTGTGCTTATCTATAGTAGAAAGAATTATTATCATTATTATTATTATTATTATCATCATCATTATTATTATTAT
>NW_026340822.1:0-741 GCF_001194135.2 Octopus bimaculoides | reverse complement strand
GTTGATCTTACAGGATAGAGGGGATGAGCATATAGAGAGAAGGAGGAATGCGGGGATGAGGTTAAAAGGTCTAGTGAGTAGGAAGGAATGTGTGTATGTAGTATATAGGTGGTGGGGGTATGAGTGATAAACCAAGGACAGAGATAAAGGGAGAGATGGGTGGGAAAGGTAGTTAGTAGTATCATATTCTAGAATGCAGCCAAACCTATTTATAGACGATGGAAAGGGATTGAGAGAAACGACGTAGTCTGTATGCATTGGTGGTGTTGTTGTGAATTAGGGAGTAGAAGAAATAGATTTGGGGGTATATATATGTGGTGATATGATCGAAAGGAAATAATCCTATTCAAAAGATGGTAAAAGATGGATGTTTTTGCCAGGTTGAATAGGTTGCCCGTTGGGGGTCGTGTGATTATGTTGCGTGATCGTTTGTGCAATTTTGCTTGTGATAGAACTTAAATGTGTGGAAAGAGCGGTGATTGCAGTTGCTAAACGCTTTGTTATATCGATTAAGTAGAGTGGGAGAATTGTATTTTAAAATATGGAACGCCTCCGTTAGGCAAAGCTTGCAGTTGGAGCACTGGCCCTGGTATGGAATTCCGGAATCTAAGATGGACCATTTTAAGGTATATTGGGTATTTTTGCTTTTGAGGTGATGAATATGATTGGCTAATGTTGTAGATTTATTCTATTTGTTGTATCTAAAAGAGTGCATATGGGCTGCGTAGCGATGTTTAAAGT
>NW_026340821.1:0-235 GCF_001194135.2 Octopus bimaculoides | reverse complement strand
TGGGTGTTATGATACCCGAAGGTCATAGCCACACGTGACACAACCCTCTAATCCATTCAGGTCGATAGATACCGTAATTTCGGCTAAACTTCAATGTACCGACGACGAAGCAAACACAGATACTGAGTATGTGCGATGGATAATTTTTACAACACTAGCGCTACTCCTAATTCATAATTGAATATATTCATACATACATACATGTGTATATATATATATGTGTGTATAATATATA
>NW_026340820.1:0-310 GCF_001194135.2 Octopus bimaculoides | reverse complement strand
GTAGTAGTAGTAGTAGTAGTAGTAGTAGTAGTAGTAGTAGTAGAAGAATTGCGAAGTTGTGAATGACAAAACCAGCAGCAACGACAAGAAGAAAAACATAAAAAAAGAAAACATCGTAAAACAAAAAAAAATGCACAAAAAAATATGAAATAAAAACAACAAAAGAAGAAGAAGAAAAGAAAAAGAAAGACAAGAGGAAAGAAAGAAAGCAAGAAAGTCGCGAAGTTTGAGGTTAGGGAGTAGCGGGGAGAGGCAAAGGTGAAAAACAAACCCCCAAGACACAACAAAAAAACAACAAAACATAAACAAA
>NW_026340819.1:0-249 GCF_001194135.2 Octopus bimaculoides | reverse complement strand
CACTCCTGTGTGTATGTGTGTGCATGTGTATGCTGCTGTGTATGTAGGCGGGCGCGTATATATGTGTGTGTGTGTGTGTATAGGGCTGTGTGAGGTGTGTGTCTCTACCACTGTGGGTTATGTGTGCAAGGGTGTGTATGCTTGGGTGTGTGTGTGTGTGTATGTTTGCGTGATTGTTAGCTTGTGTGTGTAGGCGCAAGTGTGTGTATGTGCGTTTGTATAAGTGTGTGGGCGAGTCTGAGCGTGTGA
>NW_026340818.1:0-410 GCF_001194135.2 Octopus bimaculoides | reverse complement strand
TATAAATATATATATTTTTCATTTTCATTTTATCCAGTTTCAGCTCATGAGCGGCGGCCATGCTGGGGCACCGCCATTTGGTGTTGCTACACAATTTTATTTCACGAATTTTACTTCAGGAATTGACATTTGGTGCATGAGAAAGTTTGATGTGTGTGTGCGTATGTATGTGCATGTGTGTGTGCGTATGTATGTGCGTGTGTGTGTGTGCATGGTTTGGTGGTTTATCTGTTAGTGTGTATGTGTGTGTGTGTGTGACGTAGTGGAAGGAATTGGTAGCAGGAATAGTTAGTGGGTGCTTACGGACAATGGTCAGTGGAAGTTCAGCAGGCAGTTTTTGAGTATGTGTGTGTGCGTGGTTGTTTGTGTGGGGTTGTAGGTGTTGGGTACGTGTGCGTGTGTGTGTGTAT
>NW_026340817.1:0-289 GCF_001194135.2 Octopus bimaculoides | reverse complement strand
AGAGAGAGAGAGACAGAGAGAGAGAGATGTGTACTGATGTAGACAGTTGCATACAGAAGTGCAGATCACTTAAAGTGGATGGAACTTGTG
Source organism: Octopus bimaculoides (assembly GCF_001194135.2). Lineage (NCBI taxonomy): Eukaryota > Metazoa > Mollusca > Cephalopoda > Octopoda > Octopodidae > Octopus > Octopus bimaculoides. Next base: position 199 of record NW_026340817.1, on the reverse strand, counting down.
GAAGAGGGAGATCCAGAAAGACATGGGATGGAGTTTTGAAGGCTGATCTCAAGACACTGAGCCTTATGAAGGAGATGGCCAAGGACCAAGATATCTAGTGCATTACTGTACTCAGGAAGATCTGTCTGCCACAGCAGAATTGACACTGATGCTGGTACCACATAAAAAGCACTGGTGCTGGTACCACATAAAAAGCACT
>NW_026340816.1:0-377 GCF_001194135.2 Octopus bimaculoides | reverse complement strand
TATATAAGGCGCAATGGTTAAGGTGGAGGACTCACAATCATATGGCAGAGAGTTTGATTCCTGGACTGGGCTGTGTGTTGTGACCTTGAGCAAGACACTTGATTTCACGTTGCTCCAGTTGATTCAGCTGTAGAAATGTGATGCAACGTCACTAGTGCCACGCTGCATCAGGCTTTGCTTTTCCTTTGGGCAACATCGGCGGCATGGAGAGGCGAGGCTAGTACGCATGGGTGACTGCTGTCCTTCCAGAAAGAACCTTGTCCCGACATCTGCCTCCGAGGGAACTTTCTAGGTGCAATCCTATTGTCATTCATGTCGGAAGCGGGTCTTTTTACCCTTTGTATCTATCTATCTATCTATCTATCTATCTATCTATC
>NW_026340815.1:0-530 GCF_001194135.2 Octopus bimaculoides | reverse complement strand
ATATATAAGTTTATGTATATATGTATGCAGAGATAGACAGACAGACAGACAGATAGATATAAATACAGAGAGGTAGATAGACAGATACACACACACGCATACACACACACACATACATGCACACGCACACACATGTAATTTATGCCCCTTTCAGTTTTTATAAGACAGAAGCCAGAAACTCTGCATAATAGCAAACTAAATGAGGCCCGGATGTCTTAAGGACAGGTTGAATTAGTCGTTTGTGCATTGGTGGGTGTAAGATGAGCATAAGATGTAGCTAAGATGTATTATCAATAATAAACTATATTATATGTGCGTCTGTGTATGCATGTACAGTGTATGCATGGGAGGGAGTAGTCTAACTGACCAACAAACACTGCCAAGCCTAAATATAGCTAAATGAATATAAGTATTAGCGTTTAAACACACACGCACACGCACGCACACACATACACAGAGACATACATTACATATATGCGTGTACATTTAAAGTATATGTACATGCATATATGTATATATATATATATATA
>NW_026340814.1:0-341 GCF_001194135.2 Octopus bimaculoides | reverse complement strand
TATATATGTATATATATATATAGATAGATAGATAGATAGATAGATGTATAAATATATATCATTTTATTCTTTTATTCTGTTATTTGTTTCAGTCATTTGACTACGCCTTTAGTCGAACAAATCGACCCCAGGACTTAATATTTATTCTATCGGTCGGTTTTGCCGAACCTCTAAGTTACGGGGATATCAACACACCAACATCGATTGTCAAGCGATGGTGGTGGACGACACAGAAACACAAATATATACACACACACGCGTGCGCACACACACACACTCGCACACATATATTTATATAGCTGAAGGATTAAAATTAATCAAAGGACATACCAAGTATGTTT
>NW_026340813.1:0-820 GCF_001194135.2 Octopus bimaculoides | reverse complement strand
ATATATACATACATACATAACGTGATAAATGCATATAGAACTATAGGCTAAGTTTCATTTTCCAAGAATTATAGCCGTCGTTCTTTGAACGTCTGGTAGGTTATTTATTAAATTATATGAACATTGCGACAATTAATTCATATTACTATTAGTCATCTGCAATTTTCATCTCAGATATTTTTTCTTTATCTGCTTAATTTTCTGCTGACTAAGTTTATAATAGTAATAATTAATTAGAATAATAGAAATGATTAATAAGTAATTAGAATTAATAAGCAATTAGATTTAATGAGAAATGATTATTAATAAAAATTTAGCAACGGCGATTAAAAAATGTATATTGTTATAATTTTCTCTCTTCTGTTAGCGACGAAGAATTTAACAATAAACAGCATTTGCGGAGAACGAAAGCAGAATGATTGATTTGTATTTCATTGCAATGTGAACGAAAGTTTCGGTGATTAAAAGTCCAGTCATATCCTGAATCATTAATTATTTTTGAACTCTAGCAAATAAATATATTTTATTGACATTACACATACGGACGACACAAGCTGTTCAGTGAGCGTTAAATAGAGCGTTCGGTAAGCTCGATATGTTTGTTACTTGTCCGAAATGACATCCAATCGTTAAGAATAAGACAGCGTGGCAAACAGAATTTTTAGTACATCGGACAAAATGCTTAATGGTCTTTCTTCTGGCTCCTTGCAGATATTCCGGGATCAATTAATTTCGCTTTTTCTATGAAAAACATAACGTTAATTCCAAAGTATAAATTGATGTTTAAATTTTTAAGTTTCTATAAATTTTAAGAATGCAT
>NW_026340812.1:0-486 GCF_001194135.2 Octopus bimaculoides | reverse complement strand
AATATAACAAAAATCAAAGTGGATGACAGGTTTTCGTAGGTCAAGTTCCTTTACCTTTAACTATCTTTAACTATCGGCAATCCAACTGTCTTAATCCGAAATTTGAGTCCTCATTTTATTTTATTTTATTTTATTTTATTTTATTTTACAAATATTTTTCATTTCATTTTCTTTCGCACAAATGTTTTACTTCACAACTTTTTCCACTTCACAAAGCCTTTCTGCGAACTTTAAAAAAATACTATAACAGCTAAAAAAATATAACATTACTCGATATGACTTCAAGTTCTGTAAATAGGTGATATTTAAGCTTTCTCAATTTTTAAACTATTGTAATCGATTTATTTGTACCTTCTGATGAGAGAAATGCGACTATTTGTATCGGCTGGAAAACTCGTCCGATACAAACGCATGCCACGAAACGATCGTAAGGTTTTGTAATACCGCTTTTCCTTTGATTGTAATACTGGAGCGTTTGAAACTTAA
>NW_026340811.1:0-485 GCF_001194135.2 Octopus bimaculoides | reverse complement strand
ACAGTAGTAGTAGTAGTAGTAGTAATAATAATAATAATAATAATAATAATTCTTTCTACTGTAGGTAAAAGGCTCGAAATTTTTAGGGAGGGGCTAATGGATTACGTCAACCTCCGTGCTCAACTGGTATTTATTTCATCGGCCTCTGAAGGATGAAAAGCAAAGTTGACCTTAGAGGAATTTGAAATCAGTATGTAAAGACGGACAAAATGTCGCTAAGCATTTTGTCGGGCGTGCTAACGATTCTGCCAGCTCGCCACCTTATAATTCTTTCTAGTTTTGCCAAAAGGCCTGCATTTGGGATGGGGAAGTGAAGTCGATTACATCGACCCTAGTACTCAATTGGTACATATTTTATCGTCAACCTCAGCGGCGCTTAAACTCAGGATGTAAAGGACCAGAAGAAATGCCGCTAAGCATTTTGTCCCACGCGCTAACGATTCTACCAGTTGGCTGTCTTAATAATAATAATAATAATAATAATA
>NW_026340810.1:0-206 GCF_001194135.2 Octopus bimaculoides | reverse complement strand
ATATATATATAGTTTATAATTAACTTGTACTTGCGGTCATCACAGGGTTAAGATGCACTACAGACCAAATACAATTTTCTTACATGTTTTATCTAATCCATTCCTAGCGTCAGATTAATCATCGGCACATGATGTTTAATTCCCGTGTGTTTGTAAGTACATATGTACGTACGTATGTATGTATGTATGTATGTATGTATGTATGT
>NW_026340809.1:3320-3769 GCF_001194135.2 Octopus bimaculoides | reverse complement strand
GTAGTAGTAGTAGTAGTAGTAGTAGTAGTAGTAGTAGTAGGGGTGGTGGCGGAGCAGGTGCTAGTGCAATACCGTGTGTGCCTGTAGGCAAGTGTAAATCATTCACTATTGAAGTGAGAGGGAAAAAAATACGTATACATACTTATATTGTACGTACATACACACATATATGTGTGTGTGTGTGCGTGTGTGTGTGTGTGTGTGTATGTGTGCCTATGAGTGTGTGTATTGTGTAGGCATATGCGTGTATATGTCTGAGTATGTAAGATTTTGTTTGTATGGGTATAGGTCTCTGTACCATGTACATACATGTATATGTATATATATACATATATATATATATATATATATATATGTGTGTGTGTGTGTGTGTGTGTGTGTGCATGTGAGTTTGGAGGGGGTATATACATATATATATATGTGTATGTATATATATATATATATATATA
>NW_026340809.1:0-2258 GCF_001194135.2 Octopus bimaculoides | reverse complement strand
TGTGTGTGTGTGTGTGTGTGTGTGTGTGTGTGTGTGTGTGTGTGTGTGTGTGTGTGTGTGTGTGTGTGTCCGTTTCGCTTGTGTTCTTATATATGTGCTTGTGTGTCTGTTTAATGAACTCTGTGTGTGTACGTTTGTTTTTATTCTTTTGCATAATTGTGTGTGTGTATGTATGTATGTATGTATGTATGTATGTATTGTGTGTGTTGTGTCCTTTTCGGTATGTTTGTGCTTCTAAGTATATGTGTGTGTGTTTTCCTCTGTATGTGTGTGTGTGTGTGTGTGTGTGTGTATGTGTGTCTGTGTGCGTATTGAACTCTCAATATGTATGTCATTATATAAGTCTGTACGTTTATAAGTGTATTTCTAAGTAAATATGCATGTATATCTTTATATAGATATGTGTGCGTGTGTGTTCATGTGCATTTATTTACGCCTGTATGTATGTGGATATGCATGTATGTATCTATGCTTGTACTTAGGTACACGTATGCATCCATGTATGTACATATGTATGCATGTATCTATGTATGCGTGTTTGTATGTGTATAAATGAATACATGTATATATGCATTTATCTATATATGTAAGGATATATATGTATGCATGTATGTATGGGTATGTATATGTATATGTATATTTATAAATATAAATATATATACATATATGTATGTATATATATATATATATATTATATATATATACATGCATATATATATATATATATATATATATATATATAAACATACATATATATGTTTGTCTGTGTGTGAGAGTCTGTGCGCGCGTGTATGTGTGTGTGTAGACATGTATGTATGCATGTATCTATGTATATAGGCATGTGTGAACGACTATGCACGTATATGCGTATGTTTGTGTGTGTGTGCATCTTTGTGTATAACTGAGAAATGTATGCATTTATGTGAAAGATGGAGGGGGAAGGGGAAAGGGAGTGAAAAGGAAGGAGTGAACTGTGAGAGAAGGGCGGGGGCAGAAGGATATAAATGTTGTCTGTATGTTTGTGAGTCTGTATGTCTGCCTTTTGAAGTCTACATGTGTGTATGTGTATATAATAGTAGCAATCGTTTGGGCAGTGTGAGTATATCACGCTTCTAGTGTTCGTACGAATATGTGTATGTGTACATATGCGTGAGTATGCATGTGTGTGTTAGTTGTCGATATATGTACGTGGCTTTTATCAATGTATGTTTGAATGCGTATCTGTATGTCTGTGTGTGTGTATTTGTTTGTTGGCTGTATGAGTGTGTAACTTTTGTTAATGCATGTATATGTACATCTGTATCTATCAATGTATGCATTCATATACGTGTATGGATTTGTGTACTTGTTTGTATATAATAGTATTTTGTGGTGTATGTATGTATGTATGTATGTATATATTCTGCTATCACATTGTATGTTGGTGTATAAGTGTGTGTATGTTCGTGTGTACATTTGTGACTTTGTGTTTCTTTACCTGGTGGGTGTATATGTACTTCACAGTTAATGTAGCGTGCTTGTGTGGATATGCACACACACACACACACACACACACACACATACACACACATGTGTATATAAGTATACATACACACATACATACATGCATACATACATACATACATACATACATACACGTCTGGCTGTATATATATGACCCTCTTTCAGTGCATTTATGAGCTGATGTGTATATATATATGTACGTGTGTATGTATGTGTGTATGTGGATATGCGTGTGTGTGTATGTGTATGTATGTATGTGTGTGTGTACGTGCATGTATTTGTGCGTATGTGTGTGCATGTGCATTTGCGAATTAACGTATGTGTTCGCATATGTGCGCAAGTGTATTTTAATATGCATATGTAACAATGTAAGCATATATGTATATATGCAAGTGTATGTACAAATGTGTGTGTGTGTGTGTGTATGTATATATGTGAGTTTATCATTAAGAGTGTATGTAAGTGTATTTGTATATGTATAAGTCTACCTATACTTATGTATACATGCGTATATATATTTATAAAGAGAGATGTATTTTAGTGTCTCGCTCTCTCCTTCTCTCCCCCGCTCTCTCTCTCTCTCTTTATGTATGTATGTATATATAAACGTGTGTCGATTGAATAGTGTCAATGTGTATAAATATGAGTATATGTATGTATGCTCTTGTATATATGTGAGCCTGTATGTATACAGGTATGTACGTACGTTTGTTTGTTTGTATATATGCTTGTATGTATGTATGTATGTATGTATG
>NW_026340808.1:0-218 GCF_001194135.2 Octopus bimaculoides | reverse complement strand
TATAGAAGACATTGTGTCCTTGAGCAATATACTTCATTTCACTTTGAGCCGCATCAGCTGGGAAATGAGTACCAACAACAGCTGGCATGGGTTTTGCCCAGTAACAGACTGGTACTTCGTTCAAAGCAAACATTTGTACTCTTACCCATGTGAAATACCTCAGAAAGTGCAAATAAGCTTCAACATAATAAGCTGGAAACAGACATTAATTTCTTCAA
>NW_026340807.1:0-247 GCF_001194135.2 Octopus bimaculoides | reverse complement strand
TATCTATCTATCTATCTATCTATCTATCTATCTATCCATCTCTCTCTCTCACTCTCTCTCTCTTTCTCTCTCTCTCACTCTCTCTCTCTCACTCACTCTCTCTCTCTCTCTCTCTCTTTCTATATATATATATATATATATGTACGCACACATACATACAAACATATACATACATATATATGTCCTACATGCATAAAGAAATGTCTGCTAATATATAATGTATATATATATATATATATATATATAT
>NW_026340806.1:0-356 GCF_001194135.2 Octopus bimaculoides | reverse complement strand
GTATGTATGTATGTATGTATGTATGTATGTATGTATGTATAGAAATTCCTGAACATTGTTGTGTCTCAAGAACCTCGGAAACGATATGTTATAACAACGAAGATTTACGAGTTCCGAATGGGTGTGCCTGATATCACTAGCGTCTTACCATTGCCTGTCTGGCTGTATGCCTGCCTGCCTGTTTGCTTGCCTGTCTGTCTGTCTGACTGTCTGTCTGTTTGTTTTTCTGCCTTACTGTCTGTCCGACTGTCTGCCTGTGAGTCTAATTGTCAGACATAGAAATACAGGTCTATGTAAGTGTTCATGTGCACACACGCGTGTGCGTACACACACACACACACACACACACACACACA
>NW_026340805.1:0-204 GCF_001194135.2 Octopus bimaculoides | reverse complement strand
ACATACATACATACATACATACATGCATACATACATACATACACACATGCCGGCATACATACATAGATACAGACATAGATGCAATCTAAAATATTTTGGTTCGTTCACTTCCGTATTTGAAAATATTTTTGCATCAATTTGCCCTTGTGCCAAATACAATGATTATTATTATTATTATTATTATTATTATTATTATTATTATTA
>NW_026340803.1:0-337 GCF_001194135.2 Octopus bimaculoides | reverse complement strand
CTATGGTAGAAGACACTTGCCCAAAGTGCCACGCAGTGGGACTGAACCCAGGACCGTGTGGTTGTATGCGTGCGTATCTTGGTACTTGTCTCTTCCACACTGCTTGACAACAGGTGTTGGTTTGTTTACCTCTCTGGAAATTATTAATTCTGCAATGTGACCGACAGAATATGTTTCAGGCATATTCTGTCGGTCACAATAATTACTTGGGTCGATTTAATCAGCATGGTCGCAGTTTATCTTTAAATTTGTTTCAGTCATTAGACTGCGGCCATGCTGGAGCACCGCCTTGAATAATTTGCTTTTAGTCAAATGAATCAATACCAGTCCATTTTTT
>NW_026340802.1:0-213 GCF_001194135.2 Octopus bimaculoides | reverse complement strand
CTCTCGTCTCTCTCTTCTTTCTCTTTATTCTTTCTCTCTCTCTCGTCTTTATCTCTCTTTATTCTCTCTCTCGTCTCCCTTCCTTCTCTTTCTCTCTCTTTATTCTCTCCCTCTCGTCTTTCTCTCTCTTTATTCTCGTCTTTCTCTCTCTTTATTCTCGTCTTTCTCGTCTCTCTTTTCTTTCTCTCTCTCGCTCTCGTCTCTCTCTTTATT
>NW_026340801.1:121-229 GCF_001194135.2 Octopus bimaculoides | reverse complement strand
TCTTTGCTCGAATGGTCCATGGTGTCCTAAAACATTACGTGCAAGACCTCTCCAAGTGGTGGTAATAAGTAAGTCATGGCCTAGGTCGATAATGGCCGGAAACAATGT
>NW_026340801.1:0-111 GCF_001194135.2 Octopus bimaculoides | reverse complement strand
TGGTAATAAGTAAGTCATGGCCTAGGTCGATAATGGCCGGAAACAATGTAAGTGATCTAAGTTATCTATACATACACACATATATACATACATACATACATACATACATAC
>NW_026340800.1:0-420 GCF_001194135.2 Octopus bimaculoides | reverse complement strand
GTACAGCAGGGTTCGCCACCATCCCCTGCCGGAGCCTCGTGGAGCATTTTTAGATGTTTTTGCTCAGTAAACACTCAGAACGCCCGGTCTGGGAATCGAAACCGCGTTCCTATGACCGCTAGTCTGCTGCTCTAACTACTGGGCCATTGCGCCTCCACTTATATATATATATATATATATATATATAGATATATGTATATATATCGTCCAACTTTCTTTTCCTCATGCAACCTTCTTTCTTTTCCTATGCAACGTTCTAAGGACTGGACGTCTTCTGTCCCTCTCTTCTATCTTTTTCTCTTTACAAAGAAACCATTTCTTCCAGAGTTCACTATTATCCCCCTCATTCTGTTTAGTTTCCTTGTATGTCTCCACTGTGGAGGCGCAATGGCCCAGTGGTTAGGGCAGCGGACTCGTGGT
>NW_026340799.1:0-1722 GCF_001194135.2 Octopus bimaculoides | reverse complement strand
CATACATATATGTACATACCTACATCTATATGTATACATACATGCATGTAGGGGTACAGGGCATCACAAAAAACGTTAAACACAATGAGAAACGAAAACAGAAAACGAACTTTTTTTCGAACAACGAAAAAAACAGAGAATCGAGACATGCAACATAAAGAATATTTCCCTTCTTCAGTTGTCCCTGTGCCATCTACTCCGCCTTTCGAAGGCAAGGACAATACGCAACTTCGTTGGAACAGTCCTTCCCGCAAAAACAAATTAATTAAATTTGGAATTTTTTTCGGAGGGTGAAAGTGTAAACAAGAACAAGACAGTTAGAACAAGACAGTAAGAACAAGACACTAAACGACAGTGAAAACAACACAGAACAGTGAAAACAAGCGGTAAAGGCTGTTGGGTCAAGACGATAGAAAAATTATTATTTTGAACGCGAAGTTAGATGTGAATGAGAGACGAAAAATTCACGTCTTCTCTATAGGAAAGTAGGAAGTAGAAAGAAAGAACCCCTTTCGCCACGTGTCAGCAATGAGAGGGTCAAGGAGGAGTGAGAGAGAGGGAACGGTGAACGAGAGAAAAATAGGGGAGGATTGGGAGAGAAAAAAAGAAAGGATGAAAAACAAGAGAGGGTGAGAGACAGACAGGGATATACATATATATACATATACAGGGTGTCCACAAAGTCTGGGTACATGAGGATTAGCACATACTTAAAGAAATTATTATTTCATATATTTAATTTTTTATGTTATGAATTTATTTACTCCATCTACACACATGGGGATTAACACATACTTCAGGCCACCCTGTATATACATACATATATATATGTATATGTACATATATATATATATATGTACATATGTATAGGCATAAGTATGTATATATATATATATATATATATATATATATATATATATATATATATATATATATATATATATATGTGTGTGTGTGTGTGTGTGTGTGTGTGTGTGTGTGTGTGTGTGTGTGTGTGTGTGTGTGTATGTATATATATGTATATATATTATTTATTTATTTATTTATGGGTTTCAGCCAAGTCGCTGTGGTCATGCTGGAGCGACACCGTGACTTTCCATCTTTATGCTGTGCTCTCTTCACGTTCCTTGCATGGCTCTTCTCCTCCACCTGATATAGTCCAATCAAGAGTTTTGATGGCACATCTGGTGTATAAGAGAATTTGACATCGCTGCCCTAAACTGTGTCTCATTTCGAGCCATTGGTTTGTCTGGTATATATATATATATATATATATATATATATATATATGTATATACCTATGTATATATATATAGACATATATATGTATATAAATATACATATATGTTCATATATACATATATATTCATATATACATGCGCACAAATATATATACATATATACATCCATCCATATATATATATGCATACATGCATATATATATAGACGAAATCTGTAGATATGTATTCTATACCCGATTTTGTGTAAATATGTATACAATGATACTTCGGTAACAAGGTTTGCCTTGTTTTCAGGATTTTTATTATTGTATTGTAACAAACTACTTTTTCTACTGTTGAGGTGTATTAAACGTGAGAAAAATATTTTGTAATGTTCATAATGTTCAATTGGCACTCATATATACACACATATAAACATATATACGACATACATATTTCATTTTCATTTTATTTTCATTTTATCTAGTTTCAGCTCATGAGC
>NW_026340798.1:0-474 GCF_001194135.2 Octopus bimaculoides | reverse complement strand
CGCATATATACGTATATATATACGCATAAAATGTTATATATGTATGCATGTATATATAAAGAGAGAGAGAGAAACAGAGTTGAGAGATAGGTATATGCATATACCTATATACACATGTATAGCGCGACATATATAATTGTGTATGTGTGTGTTTGAACACAGAAATACAAATATATCTGTTATACCTGTGTATATAAATACAAACACACAATTTCCCTCACCCTCACATGCAAATACACACATACACACACACGCACATATATACTATTTCATTATCTTGTCGGTTGTTCCTGTTATTGATGTTGCTGTTGTTTCCTTATAGTTGTTTGTATATATCTATAAATATATATACACACACACACACATATATTCTTATATGTATGTATATGTATATTTTAAAGTTTGATACACACACACATATATATATACACACACACACACATTTACACACACACACATATGTATATATTATAC
>NW_026340797.1:0-708 GCF_001194135.2 Octopus bimaculoides | reverse complement strand
TATATATGTATGTATGTATGTATGTATGTGTTTTAAATTTCTGAGTGAGATATATACAGTAACAGAACCGAATAGTAATGTTTATATGGCGAACATAACGTCGGAGTGCTATAAAGGATGATGTTACTCTTGTTTTAGCTCCGGGAAAACATATTTTCCAGCTGGCTGTCGACACACAGTTTGAGTCCGTATCATCGCTGTCATCTCTAGCCTTACGTGATTCTCACAGACCAACGTTTATGGATGTTATCCCTCCTCAGTGTGAGATAACCACCAGCTAGTTACTGAGGCTAAAACAACAGTAACATCGTCCTTCATAGGACTGCCACATTCTTTTGGCATATAAACTTTGCTATTCGGTACCGTTACTGTATAACTCTCGCTCAGAGATTTCAAACAAGTTATTTTTCTCGATACGAGATCAGGGATTGTGTGACGCTTAGAGAATATATAGTATTTGCGAGTGAAGAGAGCTTTCATCACGAGCTTGTGGTTGTCTCACACTGAGGACGGATAACATACAGAAACCTACGTCTGTGAGTATCACGTAAGGCTAGAGATAGGAGCGATGACCACTCTTAGAAATGCTATACAGACGCAAACGGTGTGTCTATAGCCAGCTGGAATAGATATTTTCCTGGGGCTATAACAACAACATCGACCTATATACAACTGCCACGTTCTGTTGGCATATAAACATTACTAATA
>NW_026340796.1:0-207 GCF_001194135.2 Octopus bimaculoides | reverse complement strand
TGTTCTAGAGAATGTTTAAGAAACCATAAGAAAATTATGAGTTTGTTTTACAATTTGAGATTACATAGTCAGTATTTTACATAGCATATAGGCAGTTCCCATCAGCACTATCTTTTGAATTTCTGCCATTTTTGGTTTTCCTGGTATCTGAGCTAGATAGCAATCAGCCCCTTTTGTTATCATTCCTAGGGCACCTATGACAACAGG
>NW_026340795.1:0-206 GCF_001194135.2 Octopus bimaculoides | reverse complement strand
CTCTCTCTCTCTCTCTCTATCTATCTATCTATCTATCTATCTCTTTATCTACCGATGTACCGATCTACCTCTCTGATATTTGTATGTGTCTTTTATCTTTCTACTTATATACCTGTGAGCGTATATGAGTTATATAGTTTTCTTAATGCTTATCTACACATATGTGTGTGTGTCTGTATATTTGTGTGTGTGTGTGTGTGTGTGTG
>NW_026340794.1:0-218 GCF_001194135.2 Octopus bimaculoides | reverse complement strand
AGTACAAGTAGTAGTATTAGTCATAATAGTTGTAGTATTACAAGTGGTGGTAGTAGTAGTTATAGTAGTAGTAGTAGCAGTAGTAGTACAAGTGATAGTCGTAGTAGTACAATTGGTAGTAGTCGTTGTAGTAATTGTAGCAATAATTGCTGTAGTAGTAGTAGTAGCAGTAGTAGTATAAGTAGTAGTAGTATTGTATAAGTGGTAATAGTAGTAGT
>NW_026340793.1:0-214 GCF_001194135.2 Octopus bimaculoides | reverse complement strand
CTTGCATGTATGTATGCATTGTGAATGCAAATCTTTTGGGCTGGGGATGAGCTTTATTGTAAAGTTGGAACACAAGAAGAATAGCAATGGGAATAAAAGCTGCATCAGAAAGTGCAAAAGAAAAAAGTACATCAACTGCAAGGAATGTCTGAAATGGTACTTACTTTATAGTCGCGTATTCTATGATATCCTGTGGGAATTTTATTGTCAATTC
>NW_026340792.1:0-415 GCF_001194135.2 Octopus bimaculoides | reverse complement strand
CACTCATATATATGCATGTGTATATATATATATATATTTACACACGCACACACTCACACACATACACAGATACTGGCACACAACATTTGCGAGATAACAAAAATGGTAGACAAGAAGCAAAATCTATCTCTATTCAACCGAAAACTTTCTAATTATAGAGACAATTCCACAGACTTGAAAGTGAAACATGATAATTTAATAACATCAAATTTATCACTTTACTGCTTTATACTCACCTATATTGATGCTTGGCCTGAAGTATCTCCACGATTTGGTAAATTCTTTGTTTGGTTTAAATCTTTTGTTTAATCTTTATGCTTTTGTTACGGTGCTTTTATTTTCTTAACTACTAATGTTTATTTTTGTTGTTTTTCAGGCATATATATTTGTAGTTTTCTTTCGATTTGTTTTTCTG
>NW_026340791.1:0-323 GCF_001194135.2 Octopus bimaculoides | reverse complement strand
TTCCGTCTACTAAATCCACTCACAAGGCTTTGGTCGGCCCGTGGCTATAGAATGAACCCGAAACCATGTGGTTAGGCTACAGCAATGGCAATCAAATTTACTCATTTTTTAGGAGTAACCAGATTTGAAGTTACTTAAAAAAATGATTGTTATTCGCACACCATGGAAGGGAGAATTTAGTGAATCGAAAGAAATCATCAATATAAACCAAACAATCAACAAGCACAGTTCCCGATGAACTAATCTATATTATTATTTACAAAATGAAGGACCTCATATAGTGCATATTTAAACGTTATCAATACTTTCAGAAGTAACAAACA
>NW_026340790.1:0-800 GCF_001194135.2 Octopus bimaculoides | reverse complement strand
ATTCCATTTCCGTACGCAATGTGTTTGGCAGACTATGTGATTCATATAACTTTTATCGAGCCGTCTTGCTAAGAGCTTTGCACTAAAAATAAGTTTTCTCAATAATCTAGAGGAATTTATTCATACAGTTCCCAGAAATGTTTGTTTTGTTTGAGTTTATTTTCAATGTAGTATTTCGACACTTTGGGGCACAGTCTCATAAATGCTTTTCACATAAGACGCAATATTATTTGTATTCTTGATGGTTCCGCGGTTTTTCTGCTTCACCTTCCTATAGTGTGCAGTGCATATAAACAGCAACACAGATTTATGATGTCCTTTGCAACGCGCTGATGAAGGGATCATTTGAACATAGAACGCCAACAACCGTGTGTTTCCGGAGACAGTATTACATACGTTTATGCAGATCATATCCGCACACTGTGTATTTAATATCTATCTATCTATCTATCTATCTATCTATCTATCTATCTATCTATCTATCTATCTATCTACACACACACATATATACATATACATGTATACGCATATATACGCATACATGTGCATGTATATGCATATGTATGCATATATATGCATATGTATGCATATATATATATATACGATGGGCTTCTTTCAATTTTCGTCTGCCATATCCACTCACAAGGCTTTGGTCGGCTCGTGGGTATAGCTGAAGACACTCGCCCAAGGTGTCACGCAGTAGGACTTAACCCGGAACCATGTGGTTGGGAAGCAAGCTTCTTACCACATCGCCTCGCTTCCGCCTATACATACATACACACACACACACACACATATAT
>NW_026340789.1:0-428 GCF_001194135.2 Octopus bimaculoides | reverse complement strand
TTGAGGAATACAGAAAGCGGATCAAGATGTTAATTCAGAGGGCATTGACAAGTACCATCATTAATAACAAATGGTGGTAAGCCCTAAAAAGAGCCATCAAATATGAATCTATTAGGTTTAGCATAAGTTTAGCTAAGAAGGGACGTAGAATAGATGGTATAGTTAAGGAACTAGAAGAAGCCTGGAGGACTGGCAATGCGGACCAAGTGAAGGTGAAAAGACTGGAGTTAAACCAGCATCTTGAAGCCCAACACATGGGAAGTATTGCCAGAGCTAAGTTACGTGCGATGGGAAGTGAAGGATTCAAGGCCGCTGGATGGGCCCGAGTGGTGGAAGCTCGAAAGGAAATAGTTCCAAGATACGGTCTTTGACGAACCTTAATGGCGTCTTGATAAACGAACCCGAGAAAATGTGTGAGGCCTTTCGGA
>NW_026340788.1:0-300 GCF_001194135.2 Octopus bimaculoides | reverse complement strand
ATATATATATATATACAAGCATACACACATATACATATAGATACATATGCATATATATATATATACACATATATATATGTATATACATATATACATGTATGTATATATACATGCATACATATATATACATATATACATATATATACATGCATATATGTATATATGCACATATATATATGTATTTACATATGTACATATATATATGTATGTATATATACATATATACACATGTATATATATGTGCATATATATATACATATATATATACATGCATATATGTATATATCTATATACATATAT
>NW_026340787.1:0-333 GCF_001194135.2 Octopus bimaculoides | reverse complement strand
TATATATATGTATATATATACTTACATGCATGCACACACGGAAGGATACACCTGGAATGTACATGTATAGTGTTTGCATGTAAATATACACATCTGTGTGTGTGTGCATGTGTGTGTGTAGCTGTGTGTGTGTGTATGTGTGTGTATGTGTGTGTATGCATGTAAGTATGTATGTAGGAATATCTTTATATGAGTGTAGATGTACGTATGTAAATATGTGTGTCTGCATTTATATACATGTATATATATATTCATATATCTACATATAATGAGTATGTACTTTCACTCACACTTTCATATTTGTAAGTGAATGAGCGTTTGTATATATATATA
>NW_026340786.1:0-236 GCF_001194135.2 Octopus bimaculoides | reverse complement strand
TTGTCGTCATATATTCAGTAAAACAATCCCGTACTAAACTTACATACAGATACATAAATATCTGACATTGTGGCTATGTTGAAAGATCGCTATAGTTTCTAAATAAAAAACGAAACACTTTTTTCCTAGTCCAGTATTCTTGTCATCCATTAATACCAACATATATCTTTATATAAAGAAAATTTACGAGAAATCTGTCAAACCATTACTATATCTCCGCGCCTGTGTGTGTGTGT
>NW_026340785.1:0-467 GCF_001194135.2 Octopus bimaculoides | reverse complement strand
TGTATATGTATTTGTGTATGTGTGTGAGTATATACCTGCGCTTGTCTGTTTGCTGCTGTGCAGGAATTAATGAATATCTCGTGTTGTAACCTGTTAGACGTGGGTAAGCCTGAAGACATGTTTATATTGGCACTTTCAAAATCCGTATTCAATCTCTATACTTCAAAATATGAACGTTCGTATATAAAAAAACAATGATATATTAAGTTTGGTGAATAGTAACATCTTACAAGAAATTGAAAATCCATACAAGATCTCAAACCATCAATGTAAAAACGGATTTAGTGATATTTATCATCCAAAACTCCTATTAAAATTACATCAGTATGATTATTATCCAAACTTCATTTCTAAGTTTAAATTATTTACATGGATTCTTACAAAACCGACAGAAATATATATATATGTTGATTTTTCTTTATTTTTTATGTGTCTCGACCATACGTGCACTGATGAATAAAAGATGC
>NW_026340784.1:0-201 GCF_001194135.2 Octopus bimaculoides | reverse complement strand
GCGATCTTTTTTGTATAGTGCCGCTGAATTGCCTCGAGTTCTGCTGTCCCGAGTTCTGCTGTCCGTTTATGTGCATATATGTATATTTATGTTTGTATATGTATGTACATATATTTATATGTATATATATTTATATGTATATATGTATATTTATATGTATATATATGTATATGTATATATATATGTGTATATATATATGTA
>NW_026340783.1:0-460 GCF_001194135.2 Octopus bimaculoides | reverse complement strand
ACAGACAGACAGACAGAGACAGACAGACAGACAGACAGACAGACAGACAAACAGATAGGCAGAGAGTGACAGAGAAAGTAAGAGAGAGTGAGGGAAAAGTCTGAATGAACGTATCCTGCTAAACACTGTAATGCTAGAGAATAAACTATTAACTGCAAGCGTATATACTTCACTACATGTATTGAGTAGTCTTTTACCGTTTATCACACTAAGCACGCAAACAGACAGACACATAACACATACTTGCACTGAGAGGAGTGCGCATCTATCTATCTATCTATCTATCTATCTATCTATCTATCTATATATATATATATATATATATATATATATATATATATATATATATATATATATATATATATCTATATATATATATATATATACATGTGTGTGTGTTTATGTGTGTATGTATGTGTGTGTGTATATGCGTGTTCATGTGTGTGTGTATGTGTGTGTA
>NW_026340782.1:0-320 GCF_001194135.2 Octopus bimaculoides | reverse complement strand
CACATATTCATTCTTTACATTCTTATCTCTTTCTATCCCTCTGCTACTCCTCTCTCATCCTCCTCATAATATCTTGACCAGCAACCTTATTTGATTTTCCGTAGTTTTCATTTTTAAATCTCCAATCTTATTTTTTCATTATTTAATAATATATATATGGATGTGTATACATGTATGCTTGCATGTGTATAGATGTATATGTGTTTGTGTGTGTGTGTGTGTGTGTGTGTGTGTGAATACATACGTATGTATGGGTGTGTGTGTATATATGTACACATGTGTATGAGTGTACGCATATATCTATGGCTGTGTGCATATAT
>NW_026340781.1:0-243 GCF_001194135.2 Octopus bimaculoides | reverse complement strand
CGATTTTAATCAAATGCATTTCCACGTGATGTTGTTATGATTGAGGAATGTGTCGTATATTTTTAGCACCGGCGGTGTTAGTAAAGGGGAGCAACCCTAAACTTAGGTGAAAAGGGGACTAACTCTGGTCTTATTACTATTTAATTATAATCAATTATACTTAGAAGAGGAAAATTCTTTTTTACATATTTAGTTATACTTAGGAAGTGGAATGTATTATATATTTAATTATACTTAGAGAAT
>NW_026340780.1:0-382 GCF_001194135.2 Octopus bimaculoides | reverse complement strand
CCAGCATGGCGGCAGTCAAATGACTGAAACAAGTAAAAGAAATAAAAGAAGAATATAAACACAAAATAGTAGATATGATTTGACGAGCGTTTAGCTGCTGTTTCTAGCCTAACACATGACCACGTAGTCGCTTCTTCATCGAATATTTGTCATACAGTTAGATTTATTGTTTGTAAGCCGAGTATTTATTCAATCGTTCTTTTTTGCCGAACAGCTAAGTTCGTGGACGTAAACACAGACGCACACACATATATATATATATATATACACACACGCACATGCATATATATATACATATATATATATATACACACGCACATGCATATATATACATATATATATACACACACACACACACGCATATATATACATATATATATAC
>NW_026340779.1:0-255 GCF_001194135.2 Octopus bimaculoides | reverse complement strand
GATCACTACAGTACACTGAAAAGATGGAAATAACATGTGGGGTACTGTGATCTCTTGGCAGAAACAGCTGTAAGAAACTGCTCTTCTTTTTCTATTCTAGAAATTACTAGTACTTTACACATGTATATATATTATCAGAACTGTTTTAAATAAATTGCGAGACATGATATAATATCTAACAGCTGATGAATACTACCTCTGGATTCCCTCCATTTTCTGCTTGCTATATATATATATAGGATAGATCACTAACCA
>NW_026340778.1:0-632 GCF_001194135.2 Octopus bimaculoides | reverse complement strand
TATATATATATATATATATATATATATTGATATATTGAGAAATATATATATATATATATGCATTTATACATATGCGTATATTTATATATATACGTACATATATGTATATGTAGATAAATGTATACATGCATACATACATATATACATATATTATTTTATATTATATTATATTATATTATATTATATTGGAGATCGGAAACCTATTGAAACCTAACACAACAAATTTGGTGCAGTTTGACCATTGAGAACCATACCATGAATAAGTTTTGATAAATGGCTCTCACACTGTTTGAAAATTGCATCGGATATTTATTTCAATAAGCTTCCGTTGCACACCATTATATCATACTGGCATATTACATGTATTATCCACCATTGACCTATGCAATTTGCAATATCAATTTTATCTCCATTGCGCAAATATCCTAACTGTTGACAAGTTAAATTTTCTCATCTGAGCTTTCGTTTTTATATTAATCTTATCCCACGCCCGTGCTCGTTATTTTTGTTGCTCTTAGTCTTTTGTTTTTCTTTCTGTTATGAAATCGAAGGAAAGGCATAAATCTTCATTTGTTAAAATAGTTTTCTGCAGATTTTGCTGAGGTTTTCTATATTAATATCATTGTGTATAT
>NW_026340777.1:0-465 GCF_001194135.2 Octopus bimaculoides | reverse complement strand
TATATATATATATATATAAGGAAAGCTTCAGCAATTTTTGCTCGATAAAAGCCGTTAAGATTGATAGTGTTTCGTGGAGGCGGTTGAGTCCAAATAAATGAGCAGAAGTTTTGGCAGAGAAGATAAATAGATTATATAAACAGAGAGAAAAGAAATGACAAAATCATCACTAATTGACCGTTTATCTTATCTGCTCCCACGTATACGCTGTTTCCATATTAATGGGAAGGACTACAGAAAGAAACTTAATAGGAGACAAGAAGGCACATTAGAAAATTTGCTGTACAGGTCCTAAGATTTATCTTTCTGAGTTTAATATACATACATACATGTGTGTGTGTGTGTGTGTGTGTGTGTGTGTGTGTGTGCATGTATGCCAGTGTGCGTGTGTATTTATATACACACGGACAATGGAAATAAGAACTATCTATCTATCTATCTATCTATCTATCTATCTATCTATCT
>NW_026340776.1:16444-17871 GCF_001194135.2 Octopus bimaculoides | reverse complement strand
ACCCATGCTAGCATGGAAAGCGGACGTTAAACAATGATGATGATGATTACTATACAAGAATGCCTCACGCTATGAGGGTCTCTAAGGTCAGACTACCATAATAAACACATTTTTACCAAACGCAAGGAAATGCAACTCTCAAAGCTAGCCCTTTAAAAACAGACTGAATTATAGATCATGATTTCGTAGTTATTGTAGTATTATACAACTTCTACTCGTCAGTATAATATGGTCGAGATGTATAGAAATAAACAAAAAATCAACATACCAAACGAACACCATGTATCCAGTATAGTACATAGAAGACTGTTTATTGCTATATACTTATGTAAGTGGCGGGCTTTTTGAATTGCATCTTAGTACGTGTGTTTTTTTCAGAATAAATTCAGCACTGAATATATTCTGGTTATATATATAAATTCAATAAAAGGATGAATTCTTTTACAAGAATTTATCAAGTAGCTAGCGTGAAAAAACTTCATAAGGGAAAAAAATCCATCATTTATTCCCCAAAATATATTTATGCCCTTATATAAATAAATAGGCGATAACAGAGGAATTCAAGACAGGATGCCCCTGGGAGTGCCTCTATGCTGATGACCTTGCACTAATTGTTGAGTCACTATCAGAACTAGAGGAGAAGTTTCAGGTGTAGAAGCAAGGACTAGAATCGGAGGGCCTTAGAGTCAACCGAGCTAAAACCAAAGTCCTAATAAGTAGGAAAGTAGACAAAACACAAACCTCTTCTGGTAGATGGCTCTGCTCGATCTGTAGAAAAGGAGTGGGTAGTAACTCTATAAGATGCACCCAGTGCAAGCTATGGACACATAAGAGGTGCAGCAATATCAAAGGAAGGTTAACTAGGAAGTTAGTTTTTGTATGTAACAGATGTTCAGGAGCAATAAACACTGTAAATATACAGAAAACAACTTTTGCCATATTCCAGGGAGAAAAACAAGACGTAGTTGATAGCTTCCGCTATCTAGGTGACCAAGTTAGTAGTGGGGGAGGGTGCGCTGAAAGTGTAGCTGCTAGAATAAGAATAGCCTGGGCAAAGTTCTGAGAGCTCTTACCTCTGCTGGTGACAAAGGGTCTCTCTCTCAGAGTTAAAAGGCAGACTGACGCATGTGTACGAACAGCCATGCTTCATGGCACTGAAACATGGGCCGTGACTGCTGAAGACATGTGTAGGCTCGCAAGGAATGAAGTCAGTATGCTCCGATGGATGAGTAATGTCAGTGTGCATACTAGACAGAGCGTAAGTACCTTGAGAGAAAAGTTGAACATAAGAAGCATCAATTGTGGTGTGCAAGAGAGACGATTGTGCTGGTATGGTTATGTGGCGAGAATGGATGAGGATAGCTGTGTGAAAAAGTGCCACATCCTAGCAGTGGAGGGAACCTGTGGAAGAGGTAGGCCCAGGAAGA
>NW_026340776.1:14678-15831 GCF_001194135.2 Octopus bimaculoides | reverse complement strand
TATATATATATATATATATATATATATATATGTGTATATACATATATGTATGTATATATGTATGTATATATGTGTAAATTTATATGTATATATGTATTTAAACGGATAGTGTTCATTAAAGATTTCCTCTGACCCACTTCGCAAAGACTGAGATAAACAAAAGTTGGCATAATTATTAGCCCTTCTCTACATGGCCACCACGAATTGTGACACTCTTCTCCCATTGCTTTATGCAGCTGTGAAGACCTCATCCGTAGAAGTCGGTCGATTGCATCTGGAGCCAAGTCTTTGCCTCGGAAATAAGTTCAACATCATCTGAAAAGTGCTTCCATTTAACAAAAAAAATTCATGGGTGGAAAGAAGTGGAAGTCAGATGGTGCAAGGTTGGGAGAGTAAGGAGGAGAAATACATACAGACACACACACACACTCAGAAGTTGTCAATATTATTGTGATCTAAAATAGAGAACTGAAGAAGGGAATGAAATGAAAAAAAAAAAACAAAACAAAAAAGAACAAATAGGGTGTGAGGGTAGGGAAGGTAGGGAGAGAAATGAAAAAGAAAAAGAAACTAATGTTTAAATAATTTGTTAGTGCTGATCACTCACGGTGTACAATGCCTGTTTGTGTCCCTTGGGCTGGTTGAATGTAATGAAGGGTTGGTGAATAATTGCTGGTTGTATGCATGGATATAGCATCTGGATGAGCTGGATCAAAGTCCCCTCTCAATGGCTGAACTCTTGCTGGCTCAACCCTAGCTGCTTCCGTCACATTAGCTGGTTCAACTCTGTTTGAGTTTCGCTCAGCAGTATCTAGTACTTTCAAAGCAGTCTCGCTACTCATTGAACAATCATGCATTGATGGATAGCTTACAAGGCTCAAGGCATTATATTCTTCTTCTCCTGATGCACTGCTTTCTTGACCTTCAGTAACAGAAAGTGAATAGAAAGAAAAATTGTTAATTAACTAAGTTCAATACTGTAAATTTGATAGAGTACAATCATGAATACAAGAGGCTGAAATGGGGTTCTTCTGAAGGGTCACTTGAGTAACATTGCATAACCCTTCCTCATGCAAACTAATACCTCCCTTTTTCAAGTAAGGGATTTTTTCTTCCATGCAGCTTCAAATGCACAGAGGGAGTCTTTATTGAC
>NW_026340776.1:10922-14273 GCF_001194135.2 Octopus bimaculoides | reverse complement strand
CTTTATTGACTTTCACTTTGTTTTCCAAGTGAAGCTTGAAAAAGTTTAGGGTTCAGCCAAAGAGGAAGGAGTCTGTCTTCAGCCCTTTCTCTCTTGTCCCCAACATAACCCCTTTCACTAAAGCCATCGTCATCACTGTTGTTGGCTTTATTTCATATCTGAGAATATGAGAGGGTGCTAAAAAGGATCAGTTATGATTTTAATTAACATATCCCCCCTCCCAGATTCACACACTTATTGCAGTGGCCCTTCAGATTTTCTAATCTTTGTAAAAGAACTTGGAAGGTTGGGCCTCTAGCCAGGTCGTTCATGATACCCTTAAAGCCAGGAACTTTTCAGCACCCCAAGGGGTCTCTCCAGGTCAAGTTGCTACATTAACAGGTCACAGCACTGGTACTAAAGGCATGCAATTAAAATGTCACAGGAAAGAATCGCATGACAGATTCTTCAAGTCGAGCTGAACTGGAAGCAGACATAGCAATAGACCAAGAATGTGGTAGTTGGATAATATCCATAGTCTCATTTGGTTATGTTTGGGAACTTTATATCCTTGTATTGGATATATAATATAACAAAGGAGGGGGGAAGAAAGTATATACACAATGCACTACTATTACTATGACACAAGACTCATTGCTCTACATGAACGGCTCACAGTGAACTGCTATCAACCCAAACTGCCAATCGCTCACAGTTCTTTGTTTTATAACAATGAGTCAGTCCACTTTTTAGTCCCTTGAGGAGTGGTTGGAATCCTTTCAGAACAGGGACCCAGCAGGAAAATGTAATGTTGATTGCTTCTGATAAGACCCTATGGAGGAAGGGCCTGAGGATTCTACCAGCAAGACATAGCCAGGAATATTGTGTGGAAAGGATGGATGGAAGGGTAGGATGAATATTGTGTTTCAGTTTAGCTAACCCTAGGAAGGGATCAGAGGATCTGAAATATAGAATTGTGTATAAAGTTTTCAACTATTTATCTTTTATTGTTTATTCATTTATGTCATTGGACTGTGGCCATGCTGGGGCATCACCTTAAAGGGTTTTGTTGAAAAAAATCAACCCCTACAATTTATTTTTCAATCTGGTACTTGTTCTGTCAGTCTCTTTTGCTGAAATCACAAAGTTATTAGGATGTAAACAAACCAACACACGTTATCAAGCAGTGGCCAGGAACTAACACAAACACATACATATATATGTATATACACACACACACATATTATCATCATCACCATCACAACCACCATTAGTTGATGTCCATTTTCCATGCTAGCAGTTGTAGAGTTTGATAGGAGCTGGCAGTCAGTCCACTCTGTGAAGTAGTTGATGTTAGGAAGGGCATCCAGCTGCATAAACCCTGCCAGAACAGTGGAGCCTGGTGCAGTTTTCTGCCTAACCAGCCCCTGTCAAATCATTAAACTCATGACAACATGGAAAACAGACGTTAAATCATGATGATGATGATGGTGATGTTGTGTTCTTTCTGCTTGAGCCTTGATTTATCCAAGCGATGCACCATACTTCCTGTTGCTTACTTTGTAAAAAATATTCCTTCAATATTTATGTACAACCCTTACTATCTCTTTCCTTCCTTATTTGTCTCCCTTGTTCCTTCCTTTTGTTTCTGTCTGTCTATCTCTCTCTTTTTCCCTCCTTCTTGTTCTTTAGTCCCTCTGATTTCTTTTCTCTCTCTCTCTTATTCCTTAGTCCCTCTTTCCCTCATTCTATAATCTCTCTGCCCTCTACAACTTTTCTCTCCTACCACGTGATTGGTGTCTGGTCAGTGCGTTGCTGTTCTTTTGCGACCAGCTGCCGTCCAGTCTGGTCAAATTTGCCTGTTCTCCTGCTCAGTCTGTTGAAGTTTTCCATTTCTCCTTTGCACCAGCCTACTATGTTCATCTGATACACGAAAGACCCTTCCTGTTATGCTGTAAATGTATAATTATTTTCCTCATTCTATATAACCAAAAGACATTTTTCTGTTGTATATGTATAATTAATTCTCTTTCTGTTGCACTTGTATTATTATTTCATCACGTTGTATTATATATGTACTTTTAGCTTTTTTGTTCTTGTTTTTCTTCTTGTATACATACATTTGCTTTTCCCAAAGGTTTAATGCTCTGGCACTTACCAGAATTGAGTGGTCTCAATATTAAAAAGCATGAAATTGCTATGACATTCCAGACATTGACTGATGCAGAAATCACCTGTGAATGGTCTGTGTATGTTGTTTTTGTCCAATTTCCCATTTGTTATGTTATTGTCTAATTTTTCTTATGTTATTTTTTGTTGGATGTCTCCTTGGTGTGTTCTTTCTGTTCATCCCTTGATTTATTTGTCAAGAACACCATACAACCTGTTGTTTACTATATATATATCAAGTTGTTAGATCAGGTAATGAAAGTCATGGAGAGGGTCATAGCCCAACTAATTAGGGAGCGAGTCAGCTTAGATGTGATGCAGTTTGGGTTCATGCCAGGGAAAAGCACCACTGATGCTATATTTCTGGTAAGACAGCTGCAGGAGAAATACCTAGCCAAAGATAAACCTCTGTACCTGGCTTTTGTTGACATGGAGAAAGCCTTTGACAGGGTCCCCCGATCCCTTATCTTGTGGTCAATGAGGAAAGTAGGGATAGAAGAATGGTTAGTGAGAGCTGTGTGAGCCATGTACAGAGACGCTGTCAGTAAGGTGAGGGTTGGCAATGAGTATAGTGAAGAATTCCGCGTAGAGGTAGGGGTCCACCAAAGTTCTGTCCTCAGCCCCTTCCTATTCATCATAGTCCTCCAGGCGATCACAGAGGAATTCAAGACAGGATGCCCCTGGGAGTGCCTCTATGCTGACGACCTTGCACTAATTGCTGAGTCACTATCAGAACTAGAGGAGAAGTTTCAGGTGTGGAAGCAACGATTAGAATTGAAGGGCCTTAGAGTCAACCTAGCTAAAACCAAAGTCCTAATAAGTAGAAAGGTAGAGAAAACACAAACCACTTCAGGTAGATGGCCCTGCTCGATCTGTAGAAAAGGCATAGGCAGAAACTGTATAAGATGCAACAAGTGCAAGTTATGGACACATAAGAGGTGCAGCAATATCAAAGGAAGGTTAACTAGGAAGTTAGTTTTTGTATGTGGCAGATGTTCAGGTGCAATAAACACTGTAAATATGCAGAAAACAACTTCTCTCTCATTCCAGGGAGAAAAACTAGACATAGTTGATAGCTTCCGCTACCTGGGTGACCAAGTTAGTAGTGGGGGTGGGTGCACTGAAAGTGTAGCTGCTAGAATAAGAATAGCCTAGGCAAAGTTCAGAGAGCTCTTACCTCTGCTGATGACAAAGGGTCTCTCT